>NC_069504.1:766077506-766347734 GCF_027579735.1 Bombina bombina | reverse complement strand
TTTAATAACTATTCTACCTAGTTAAAATAAATACTTGTAAAATAAAAATAAAACCTAAGCTAGATACAATGTAACTATTAGTTATATTGTAGCTATCTTAGGGTTTATTTTATAGGTATTTAGTTTTAAATAGGAATTATTTAGTTAATGATAGTAATATTTATTTAGATTTATTTAAATTATATTTAAGTTAGCGGGTGTTCGGGTTAGACTTAGGTTTAGGGGTTAATAAATTTAATATAGTGACGGCGACGTTGGGGGCGGCAGATTAGGGGTTAATAAGTGTAGGTAGGTTGCGGCGACATAGGGGGTGGTAGATTAGGGGTTAATAAATATAATGTAGGTGTCGGCGATGTCGGGGCGGAAGATTAAGGGTTAATAAGTGTAAGATTAGGGGTGTTTAGACTCGGGTTCATGTTAGGGTGTTAGGTGTAGACATAAATTTAGTTTCCCCATAGGAATCAATGGGGCTGCGTTACTGAGTTATACGCTGCTTTTTTGCAGGTGTTAGACTTTTTTTCAGCTGGCTCTCCCCGTTGATTCCTATGGGGAAATCGTGCACGGGCACGTTACACCAGCTCATCGCTGACTTAAGCAGCGCTGGTATTGAAGTGAGATTTGGAGCAAAATTTTGCTCAACGCTCACTTTTTGTCTTTTAACGATGAGTTTCTGAAAACTCGTAATACCAGCGCTGCAGGTAAGTGAGCGGTGAGAGAAAATTGCTCGTTAGTACCGCATAGCCTCTAACGCAAAACTCGTAATCTAGGCGTTTGTTTGTAATATGCGACTTGTATGCAATTGCATTTCTATATTGGAGGTTTATGGCCCATGTAATAATGGCCGTTGTTGGCCGTGGGGCGTACTCACTGTACGCAGGCAGGGTGTGACCGCACCGTCTGTAACTGACTCACTGACAACATGGATGATGGCACCGGCTGCACTACTGTAGTGTGGGACTGGCCGGCTGGTCGCTGTGTGGCTCTTTTTTGTGCGGTGAGATAGTGGAATAGGCACAGTTACACACATACACGTGATCAAGTTATGTAAGCAGGCGGAGCACATACTATCTTTATTGTTAAGATTCCCCAATTGTTGAGCACACAGGTTGAAATAATAGTTATATAAATATGAATGCATCTTTATTAAATTTTTTTGTGTGATTACTATTTCTTTCCTATGGCATGGAGAGTCCACAACATCATTCCAATTACTAGTGGGATATTCAACTCCTGGCCAGCAGGAGGAGGCAAAGAGCACCCCAGCAAAGCTGTTAAGTGTAACTTCCTTTACCCATAATCTCCAGTCATTCTCTTTGCCTCTGTCAATGGAGGATATTTATTCCTTTAATTGGTACTTTTCCCTGCAAGCAAAGATTAGGGGCTATGCTGTGTCCATGTCAATCTCTTTAGTAAGAGTAATGGTGGCTTTTAGCAGTTAGAAGGTGGTCCTTGCTTTACTTCTAACATTATTGCTACCCCTCTTTTAGAAAGCCAGGGTTGGTTACTCTGTTCTTTCTGTTTCTACAGGTCCCTCTTAGAGGTGATATATCTCTTTGTGGTTCCCAAAAAAGAGGGATCTTTCAGACCCTTTCTGGACCTCAAGTTTCTCAACATATTCCTCAAGGTTCCGTCCTTTGAAATGGAAACTATTAGTTCCTTTCTACCCTTGGTTCAGGAAGGTCAGTTCATGACTACCATAGATCTGAAGGAGGCATATCTTTTCTTTCATGTAATTAGCAAGAGTCCATGAGCTAGTGACGTATGGGATATACATTCCTACCAGGAGGGGCAAAGTTTCCCAAACCTTAAAATGCCTATAAATACACCCCTCACCACACCCACAATTCAGTTTTACAAACTTTGCCTCCTATGGAGGTGGTGAAGTAAGTTTGTGCTAGATTCTACGTTGATATGCGCTCCGCAGCAGGTTGGAGCCCGGTTTTCCTCTCAGCGTGCAGTGAATGTCAGAGGGATGTGAGGAGAGTATTGCCTGTTTGAATTCAATGATCTCCTTCTACGGGGTCTATTTCATAGGTTCTCTGTTATCGGTCGTAGAGATTCATCTCTTACCTCCCTTTTCAGATCGACGATATACTCTTATAAATATACCATTACCTCTGCTGATTTTCGTTTCAGTACTGGTTTGGCTTTCTACAAACATGTAGATGAGTGTCCTGGGGTAAGTAAGTCTTATTTTCTGTGACACTCTAAGCTATGGTTGGGCACTTTTTTAATAAAGTTCTAAATATATGTATTCAAACATTTATTTGCCTTGACTCAGGATGTTCAACATTCCTTATTTTCAGACAGTCAGTTTCATATTTGGGATAATGCATATGAATAAATCAATTTTTTTCTTACCTTAAAATTTGACTTTTTTCCTGTGGGCTGTTAGGCTTGCGGGGGCTGAAAATGCTTCATTTTATTGCGTCATTTTTGGCGCTGACTTTTTTGGCGCAAAAAATCTCTTCTGTTTCCGGCGTCATACGTGTCGCCGGAAGTTGCGTCATTTTTGACGTTCTTTTGCGCCAAAAAATGTCGGCGTTCCGAACGTGGCGTCATTTTTGGCGCCAAAAGCATTTAGGCGCCAAATAAAGTGGGCGTCTTATTTGGCGCTAAAAAAAATATGGGCGTCGCTTTTTGTCTCCACATTATTTAAGTCTCATTATTTATTGCTTCTGGTTGCTAGAAGCTTGTTCACTGGCATTTTTTCCCATTCCTGAAACTGTCATTTAAGGAATTAATCAATTTTGCTTTATATGTTGTTTTTTCTCTTACATATTGCAAGATGTCTCACGTTGCATCTGAGTCAGAAGATACTTCAGGAAAATCGCTGTCTAGTGCTGGATCTACCAAAGCTAAGTGTATCTGCTGTAAACTTTTGGTAGCTATTCCTCCAGCTGTTGTTTGTATTAATTGTCATGACAAACTTGTTAATGCAGATAATATTTCCTTTAGTAATGTACCATTACCTGTTGCAGTTCCATCAACATCTAATGTTCAGAATGTTCCTGATAACATAAGAGATTTTGTTTCTGAATCCATCAAGAAGGCTATGTCTGTTATTCCTCCTTCTAGTAAATATAAAAAATCTTTTAAAACTTCTCTTTATACAGTTGAATTTTTAAATGAACATCATCATTCTGATTCTAATGACTCTTCTGTCTCAGAGATTGATGCTGATAAATCTTCATATTTATTTAAAATGGAATTTATTCGTTCTTTACTTAAAGAAGTACTAATTGCTTTAGAAATTGAGGATTCTGGTCCTCTTGATACTAAATCTAAACGTTTAGATAAGGTCTTTAAATCTCCTGTGGTTATTCCAGAAGTTTTTCCTGTTCCTGGTGCTATTTCTGAAGTAATTTCCAGAGAATGGAATAATTTGGGTAATTCATTTACTCCTTCTAAACGTTTTAAGCAATTTATATCCTGTTCCGTCTGACAGATTAGAATTTTGGGACAAAATCCCTAAAGTTGATGGGGCTATTTCTACCCTTGCTAAACGTACTACTATTCCTCCATCAGATGGTACTTCGTTTAAGGATCCTTTAGATAGGAAAATTGAATCCTTTCTAAGAAAAGCTTATCTGTGTTCAGGTAATCTTCTTAGACCTGCTATATCATCGGCTGATGTTGCTGCAGCTTCAACTTTTTGGTTGGAAACTTTAGCGCAACAAGTAACAGATCATTATTCTCATAATATTATTCTTCTTCTTCAACATGCTAATAATTTTATCTGTGATGCCATTTTTGATATTATCAGAGTTGATGTCAGGTTTATGTCTCTAGCTATTTTAGCTAGAAGAGCTTTATGGCTTAAAACTTGGAATGCTGATATGTCTTCTAAATCAACTCTACTTTCCATTTCTTTCCAGGGTAACAAATTATTTGGTTCTCAGTTGGATTCTATTATCTCAACTGTTACTGGTGGGAAAGGAACTTTTTTACCACAGGATAAAAAATCTAAGGGTAAAAACAGGGCTAATAATCGTTTTCGTTCCTTTCGTTTCAACAAAGAACAAAAGCCTGATCCTTCATCCTCAGGAGCAGTTTCAGTTTGGAAACCATCTCCAGTCTGGAATAAATCCAAGCCTTCTAGAAAAGCAAAACCAGCTTCTAAGTCCACATGAAGGTGCGGCCCTCATTCCAGCTCAGCTGGTAGGGGGCAGGTTACGTTTTTTCAAAGAAATTTGGATCAATTCTGTTCACAATCTTTGGATTCAGAACATTGTTTCAGAAGGGTACAGAATTGGTTTCAAGATAAGACCTCCTGCAAAGAGATTTTTTCTTTCCTGTGTCCCAGTAAATCCAGTGAAAGCTCAAGCATTTCTGAAATGTGTTTCAGATCTAGAGTTGGCTGGAGTAATTATGCCAGTTCCAGTTCTGGAACAGGGGATGGGGTTTTATTCAAATCTCTTCATTGTACCAAAGAAGGAGAATTCCTTCAGACCAGTTCTGGATCTAAAAATATTGAATCGTTATGTAAGGATACCAACGTTCAAAATGGTAACTGTAAGGACTATCTTGCCTTTTGTTCAGCAAGGGCATTATATGTCCACAATAGATTTACAGGATGCATATCTGCATATTCCGATTCATCCAGATCATTATCAGTTCCTGAGATTCTCTTTTCTGGACAAGCATTACCAGTTTGTGGCTCTGCCGTTTGGCCTAGCTACAGCTCCAAGAATTTTTACAAAGGTTCTCGGTGCCCTTCTGTCTGTAATCAGAGAACAGGGTATTGTGGTATTTCCTTATTTGGACGATATCTTGGTACTTGCTCAGTCTTTACATTTAGCAGAATCTCATACGAATCGACTTGTGTTGTTTCTTCAAGATCATGGTTGGAGGATCAATTCACTAAAAAGTTCATTGATTCCTCAGACAAGGGTAACCTTTCTGGGTTTCCAGATAGATTCAGTGTCCATGACTCTGTCTTTGACAGATAAGAGACGTCTAAAATTGATTTCAGCTTGTCGAAACCTTCAGTCACAATCATTCCCTTCGGTAGCCTTATGCATGGAAATTCTAGGTCTTATAACTGCTGCATCGGACGCGATCCCCTTTGCTCGTTTTCACATGCGACCTCTTCAGCTCTGTATGCTGAATCAATGGTGCAGGGATTACACAAAGATATCTCAATTAATATCTTTAAAACCGATTGTACGACACTCTCTAACGTGGTGGACAGATCACCATCGTTTAATTCAGGGGGCTTCTTTTGTTCTTCCGACCTGGACTGTAATTTCAACAGATGCAAGTCTCACAGGTTGGGGAGCTGTGTGGGGATCTCTGACGGCACAAGGAGTTTGGGAATCTCAGGAGGTGAGATTACCGATCAATATTTTCGAACTCTGTGCAATTTTCAGAGCTCTTCAGTCTTGGCCTCTTCTGAAGAGAGAATCGTTCATTTGTTTTCAGACAGACAATGTCACAACTGTGGCTTACATCAATCATCAAGGAGGGACTCACAGTCCTCTGGCTATGAAAGAAGTATCTCGAATTCTGGTTTGGGCGGACTCCAGCTCCTGTCTAATCTCTGCGGTTCATATCCCAGGTATAGACAATTGGGAAGCGGATTATCTCAGTCGCCAAACGTTGCATCCGGGCGAATGGTCTCTTCACCCAGAGGTATTTCTTCAGATTGTTCAAATGTGGGAGCTTCCAGAAATAGATCTGATGGCGTCTCATCTAAACAAGAAACTTCCCAGGTATCTGTCCAGATCCCGGGATCCTCAGGCGGAAGCAGTGGATGCATTATCACTTCCTTGGAAGTATCATCCTGCCTATATCTTTCCGCCTCTAGTTCTTCTTCCAAGAGTAATCTCCAAGATTCTGAAGGAATGCTCGTTTGTTCTGCTGGTAGCTCCGGCATGGCCTCACAGGTTTTGGTATGTGGATCTTGTCCGGATGGCCTCTTGCCATCCGTGGACTCTTCCGCTAAGACCAGACCTTCTGTCGCAAGGTCCTTTTTTCCATCAGGATCTCAAATCCTTAAATTTAAAGGTATGGAGATTGAACGCTTGATTCTTGGACAAAGAGATTTCTCTGACTCTGTGATTAATACTATGTTACAGGCTCGTAAATCTGTATCCAGAGAGATATATTATAGAGTCTGGAAGACTTATATTTCTTGGTGTCTTTCTCATCATTTTTCTTGGCATTCTTTTAGAATTCCGAGAATTTTACAGTTTCTTCAGGATGGTTTAGATAAAGGTTTATCCGCAAGTTCTTTGAAAGGACAAATCTCTGCTCTTTCTGTTCTTTTTCACAGAAAGATTGCTAATCTTCCTGATATTCATTGTTTTGTACAAGCTTTGGTTCGTATAAAACCTGTCATTAAGTCAATTTCTCCTCCTTGGAGTTTGAATTTGGTTCTGGGGGCTCTTCAAGCTCCTCCGTTTGAACCTATGCATTCATTGGACATTAAATTACTTTCTTGGAAAGTTTTGTTCCTTTTGGCGATCTCTTTTGCCAGAAGAGTCTCTGAATTATCTGCTCTTTCTTGTGAGTCTCCTTTTCTGATTTTTCATCAGGATAAGGCGCTGTTGCGAACTTCTTTTGAATTTTTACCTAAGGTTGTGAATTCCAACAACATTAGTAGAGAAATTGTGGTTCCTTCATTATGTCCTAATCCTAAGAATTCTAAGGAGAAATCGTTGCATTCTTTGGATGTTGTTAGAGCTTTGAAATATTATGTTGAAGATACTAAGTCTTTCCGAAAGACTTATAGTCTATTTGTTATCTTTTCCGGTTCTAGAAAAGGCCAGAAAGCTTCTGCCATTTCTTTGGCATCTTGGTTGAAATCTTTAATTCATTATGCCTATGTCGAGTCGGGTAAAACTCCGCCTCAAAGGATTACAGCTCATTCTACTAGGTCAGTTTCTACTTCCTGGGCGTTTAGGAATGAAGCTTCGGTTGATCAGATTTGCAAAGCAGCAACTTGGTTCTCTTTGCATACTTTTACTAAATTCTACCATTTTGATGTATTTTCTTCTTCTGAAGCAGTTTTTAGTAGAAAAGTACTTCAGGCAGCGGTTTCAGTTTGAATCTTCTGTTTATGTTTTTCATTAAACTTTATTTTGGGTGTGGATTATTTTCATTAGGAATTGGCTGTCTTTATTTTAACCCTCCCTCTCTAGTGACTCTTGCGTGGAAAGATCCACATCTTGGGTAGTCATTATCCCATACGTCACTAGCTCATGGACTCTTGCTAATTACATGAAAGAAAACATAATTTATGTAAGAACTTACCTGATAAATTAATTTCTTTCATATTAGCAAGAGTCCATGAGGCCCGCCCTTTTTTGTGGTGGTTATGATTTTTTTTGTATAAAGCACAATTATTCCAATTCCTTATTTTATATGCTTTCGCACTTTTTTCTTATCACCCCACTTCTTGGCTATTCGTTAAACTGAATTGTGGGTGTGGTGATGGGTGTATTTATAGGCATTTTAAGGTTTGGGAAACTTTGCCCCTCCTGGTAGGAATGTATATCCCATACGTCACTAGCTCATGGACTCTTGCTAATATGAAAGAAATGAATTTATCAGGTAAGTTCTTACATAAATTATGTTTTTGTTCCCATTAATTGGGAACATCTTCAATTCCTTCAGTTTGCCTTTCTGGACAAACATTTCAAGTTTGTTGCTCTCCCCTTTGGCCTTGCCACGGTTTCTTGAATCTTTACAAAGGTCCTAAGGGCTCTTTTGGCGGTGGTCAGATCACAGGGAATAGAGGTGGCGCCTTATCTGGACAATATCTTGATATAGGTTCCATCTTTTCAGAGTGAATTTTCAACAGAGATGTTGTTGTCTATTCTATGTTTCCATGGCTGGAAGGTGATCTGGAGAAGAGTTCCCTGGTGCCTGACACCAGGGTGTGTCTCTTTGGAACGTTTATAGCTTCTCTGTCCATGAAGATTTTTCTGATGGAGGTCAGAAAATCCAAACCTCTGGATTCTTGCCTTTCTCTTCAGTCCATCTGTGGTTCATTGTATGGACTGGTGGTTACCATGAATATCATTCAGTTTGCTCGGTTCCATCTATGACCTCTGCAGCTTTGCATGCTCAGTCAATGGAACAGAGAACATTTAGATTTATCGCAGAGGATAAATCTGGATCCCCTAGCAAGAAGCTCTATCTCCTGGTGGATTTCACAGGAACATCTGTCTTGAGGCACTTGCTTCCTGAGACCTTCCTGGGTGATTGTGACTACGGACGCCAGCCTGTTAGGCTGGGATACTGTGTGGGGTTCTAAAAGCTCAGGGCCTGTGGGCTCGGGAAGAGTCTTCTCTTCCAATAAATATCTTGGAGTGGAGAGCAATTTTCAATGCATTGACAGCTTGGTCTCAATTATCTTTAGTCTGATTTATCAGATTCCAGTCAGACAACATCACCGCAGTGGCTTACTTCAACCACCAGGAAGGAATTCTGAGTTTCTTGACAATGAAGGAGGTGACTCACATTCTGCAGTGGGCGGAAGCTCGCGATTGTCTCCTATCTGCCATCCACATTCCAGGAGTGGACAATTGGGAGGCAGAATTTCTGAGCAGACAGACTTTTCATCCAGGGAGTGGGCTCTCCATCCGGAAGTGTTCTCAAAGATAACCATCAGGTGGAGGGTTCCAGAGTTGGATCTGATGGCATCTCATCAGAACGCCAAGCTTCCAAATTATGGTTCAAGGTCAAGAGATCCTCAGGCAGCCCAGATAGATGCTCTGGCGGTTCTTTGGGATTTTGGTCTAGCATACCTGTTTCCTCCATTTGCTCCATGAGTCATTGCTTGTATCAAGCAGGAGAGAGCGTCTGTGATTCTAATAGCTCCTGTCTGGCCTAGCAGGATCTTGTTTGCAGATCTGGTGAAGATGTCATCTCTTCCACCTTGGAGGTTATCTCTGAGGAAGGACCTTCTAGTTCAGGGTCCATTCATCCATCCAAATCTAGATTCTAGATGTGGTTTTTCTGAAGCGGTCATTGATACTATGCTTCAGGCTCGTGAACCTGTTACTCTCAGGATTTATCATAAGGTATGGCGTAAATACCTTTTTTGGTGAGAATCTAAGGGTTTCTCCTGGAGCTGGGTGACTATTCCCCGACTTTTTATCCTTTCTTCAGGATTGTCTGGAGAAAGGTTTGTCAGTCAGTACTCTGAAGGGTCAGATTCTGCACTGTCTATTCTTTTGCACATACATCTGGCAGATTTACCAGATGTTCAAGCTTTTGTTCAGGCCCTGGTCAGAATAAGGCCTGTGTTTGTGAGCTTTCAGCTTTGCAGTGTGATTCCCCATACCTTACCTTATTTTTCATGCAGATAAGGTGGTTCTTCGTACTAAACTGGGGTTTCTCCCTAAGGTGGTGTTGGATCAAAACATTTATCCGGAAATTGTTGTTCCTTCTTTTTGACCTAATCCTTCTTTTCATAAGGAACGTCTTTTGCATAACTTGGATGTTGTGCGTGCTCTAAAATTTTACCTACAAGCTACTAAAGATTTTCAGCAATCATCTGCCCTGTTTATTGCTTTCTCTGGAAAGCGTAAGGGTCAGAAGGCCACTTCTATTCTGGTTAAGAAGTATGATTTGTTTTGCTTATGAGACAGCTGGACAGCAGCCTCCTGAGATAATTACCGCTCTTTCCACTAGGGCTGTCTCCTCTTCTTGGGCTTTCAAAAATGAAGCCTCTGTGGAACAGATTTGCAAGGCGGCAAAATGGTCCTCTCTGCATACTTTTTCCAAATTTTCCAAATTTAATACTTTTGCCTCGGGTGAGGCCTCTTTTGGGAGAAAGGTTCTTCAAGTGGTGGTGCTTTCTTTTTAGGTCCTCCTGCCTTGTTCTCCTTCCCTGTTCATTCCGTGTCCTCTAGCTTGGGTATTGGTTCCTACTAGTAATTGAAATGATGTTGTGGACTCTCCATACCATAGGAAAGAAAACAAAATGTATGCTTACCTGATAAATTTCTTTCCGGGCATGGAGAGTCCACAACCCCGCCCTCTCTTTTAATTATAATTTGGCAGTTTTTTCAGTAAACCTCAGGCACCTTTTCACCCTTGTGTTTCTTCTTTTTCCATTTTCCTTCGGCTGAATGACTAGGGATTATGAGTAAGGGAAGTTACACTTAACAGCTTTGCTGGGGTGCTCTTTATCGCCTCCTGCTGGCCAGGAGTTGAATATCCCACTAGTAATTGGAATGACGTTGTGGACCCGGAAAGAAAGAAATTTATCAGGTAAGCATAATTTTTTTTTTTTTAATCCGAATAACCCTTAAATGCAAGCCAGGGTTTCATTCCCCCCACCCTACCCCTGGAAGCTTGACAGCTTTTCATAGTGTTGCTACTTATCCATATGGACTTCATTCTTAAATGTAGATTTCCATTTACACAGAAAACTATATATTATTATATTGGTTGTTCATCAATAAATCAGCATATAATATGATGTAATTGTTTCCCTATCTATGTTACACAATATTTTTTAAACAAATTTAATATTTTTCACTGATACTACACATTTTTATAAAACCTTAGCTAATCTGAATATGCCAGCGCCAATAATATATAAACACAAATGCTATGTTATGAAAACAGAAACAGAGGCGCCACATGTGTAGATCAATAAAGGCCAACAATATCCAGGCGAAACAAGATACAGGATACTCACAAACGTGAAGGCACTCTATTGTGCCTGTAGGAGCAGGCTGGTATTCTCACAGCAAACCAGCTGGCTGTACAAGGAAATCCCCGTTGTGATATCCTGTGGTTCTAGTTCTCCCAACAGCAACCCTTGCCTGGGTCACTTTCAAAGGAACAAGATCTAGCAGCCACTTCCCTTAGCTGCAGACTCAATGCAGAGAACTGTTTGCAGAAAAAGTTCCTTTTCGCTGAAAGTGACCCAGACAAGGGTTACTGTTGGGACAACTAGAACCACAGGATATCACGACGGGGATTAATATCATTTTTGTAGTGCACACCTTAAACATAATAAAAATCAAGAATAAGTCTTCATTTATAAAATGTTATTTATTTCAGGCTCATTCTTGGTATATTATTTATATACTATATTATATTTGACATATGATTGAGTGCATAGTATAAAATACTGGTACTTTGACCTTCAACATCTTGAACAGCATCTGGCAAATGTTGGGAAGTATGGATTACTGTGCTGTAACTTATTTGCAATTAAGGGGTTAAATTAGCTCTGCCAGTGTACTTTAAACCATGACTTATGCTCTGCTTGCTTTAATAGCTGTTTATTTTTAAAAGAAAAACATGCATGATTTTCATTTTAAACCACACATAGTTTTAATTAAGCACACTTAGAGCAATCAGTGAT
This sequence comes from Bombina bombina, assembly GCF_027579735.1. Taxonomy (NCBI): domain Eukaryota; kingdom Metazoa; phylum Chordata; class Amphibia; order Anura; family Bombinatoridae; genus Bombina; species Bombina bombina. Next base: position 766,336,399 of record NC_069504.1, on the reverse strand, counting down.
TAAAGGACCATTAAAGAAAAATAAAAAATACATGCTTTCATTGGTTAGAGCATTTCATTTTATCACTATTGAGTATCAACCCAGCAAATATATGTATTTAACCTCTGCAAAGAGTTAAACACATAGTTAAAGTATCACTCTGGAGCTTCAGAAAACTGTTGTCCTGAGAAGAAACTGCTGCATAGCCAAACAGCAGTGCTACTCAATAGTCCTAAAATTGCATGCTCTAATGATTGAGAGGATGTAATTTTTTTCCACTGCAAAGGACCTTTAATTCATTGCTACAAAGTACACTTGCAGTGTTGATTATCCTTAAAGGGACATGAAACCCAAATTTTGTATTTTTTAATTTTTATTACTTTATTTATAACCAGCAGAGGGTACAGTGAACCCAGATTACAATTCTTGCGCCACACAGGGCCAGATATCACATGTTAAACAAACAAATGAATAAAAAACAGACGCAATTTGAAGATTATAAATATATATTGAAAAATGCATCCATACTGGACTGCACACTCTACTGGGGGTTTTTCCCTTTTTTTCCCTTTAACCTTTTCCTTAAACATCACGAGTAGTCTAAACATTCTAATAAGAATTACCTAACAAAATTAAAAAAAATGAAGCACAAAGGAAAGCGAGAAAATAAAAAAATCCAATAACAATAACTGGTATACGCTCTTCAGAATGTAAATATAAATAAATATAATTCCATGTATATCAGTTCTAAGGACAATTAACTCTTCGATGAAGAAAAGAAAAAAAAAAAAAAGGGGGCCGGGACAAGAAGGAAAGGAAATGGACAAGGACATAACAAGAGAATTCCTCTCCCCCCCCCCCCCCACGCAGGGCCACATTATGGGGGGCAGAGAACATGAGAATAGGACCGGGGGATAAGCATCTCCATTTCTTGGTTATTAGGTCATTACCAAACTCCCAAGAGGACCAGTTCTGAGTCTTTGAATGGAAATATCAGATCATTCATCTCAATGTCAGGCAATGACTTAATAAAAACTGACCATTTGGCGAAAAATTGTCTAATGTCTGAATCATTGTCTAGATTAGTGTCCCTTTGTTCTAACAAACATTGTTTTTTAAGACAGTTTTTAATCTCTGCAATAGATGGAGTTATTTTTAATTTCCATTTTTTGAAAATAAGGTATCTGGTTGCCAGTATAGAGAGGAGTATCAGTTTATCATGCAGATTGTGGTTCTCTGGACCAAAGATGATCTGTTGCTGCGTCAGATCCAGATGTGAGATTTTTAGAGTTCGACTAAGCCAGTACTCTAACTTCCACCAAAGATGCCTTATCTTAGGACAACTCCAAATCATGTGTATTAGGTCGGCTGCATGGAGCGAGCATTTTGGGCATTTGTTGAAACTAAGATTACGGATTTTATAGCCCTTTTCAGGAGTGAAGTATGAATTGTGTAGGAGTTTGACATGCATCTCCCGCCAAGTGGCGGAGAGAGTCACCTGAGCCACCTTACAAATTGAAGTTTGAACAGTTTTTATATCAGTATTTGACTGCGGTAGTAGTCGGTTCCATAGGGAGGTAATTTTCTCTAACTCTGATTCACCCTTGCTAAGTTTAATTAGCTGATAACACATAGAAATGGATCTAATACCATTTTTAAATAGAGTAAGCCAACTCTCTAGCTTACCCAGAGTCCAGTTCCCACCTGTTTCACTCATCAGTTCATTAAGGAGATGTCTACTTTGCAAATATGCAAAGAATTCCTTATTACTAATTTGGAAAACTGTTTTTAATTCGTCAAAGGATTTGACACATTTTCTCTCTGGATCCCAAAGTTGTATCAGCCTGTTCAGACCTATATTGTGCCATTTCTTAAATATTGCGGAATTTAAACCTGCAGGAAATTTCGGGTTTGGGAGATACTGAGAAACTTTACAGTTTAAGGACAGTGAGTTACTCACTTTCCACCAGGCCTTCAGCGGATTATAAAAGGATTTAAGTCTTTTAATTTTACCTGGTAATTCTTTAGGTGGACAATGAATTAAGGCTAAAGGTAGGTAAGGATTACATATATCTTCCTCTAGAGAGTTATTCACTACATAGTCGCTATGTGAAATCCAGTCGGCCACCACTCGGACCAGGAAGGCGTAATTGTACGAGCCAAGGTCTGGCAATGCGAGACCGCCACTGTCTTTTGGAAGGAAAAGTTTACTTAGAGATATTCTAGGTCTTTTCTCCTGCCACAAGAATCTACTAATTGCACTATTAAGACAGCGAACATCCCTCTCCAAGATAATTAGGGGGGTGTTCTGTAATACATAAAGAAGTTTTGGAAGCAAAATCATTTTAAATAGGGCAATCCGGCCAGAGATGGATAATGGCAAGGATTGCCAGTTTTTAAGTTTCTCCTTGATATTTGCTATAATTGGAGAAAAATTAAGATCATACAACTCCTCTGGTGAGGTAGGAATGATGATACCTAGATATTTAAGAGATTTTCTGGCCCGGGAAAAGGGGATATCAGATGGAGAGTTATTGTTATGTCTGAGCCATAACAATTCTGATTTTGTTTCGTTTATCTTATAACCTGAAAAAGAGCCAAATCGGGCAGTGATGTCTAATATTTTGGGAATACTGGTTTTGGTATCCGAAAGATATAAGAGTAAATCGTTAGCATAAAGAGCAATTTTTATAACCTGATTGCCCAACTTAATTCCTGATAGCTGTTGCCTAACCATAATCGCTAAAGGTTCAATTGAGATGTCGAAGAGTAAGGGGGACAAGGGACACCCCTGACGAGTGCCCCTCCCAAGAGTTATCTGTGGTGAGAGAGTATAATTGACTATCAATCTTGTGTATGGTTCTTTATATAAATTCATAATGAATTTAAGGAACTTGTCCCTGAAGCCAAATTTAGCCAAGGAGGTAAAAAGATGGTCAAAGTGTATTGAATCGAATGCTTTCTCTGCATCTATCGCAACTATTGCCAGGTCCGGGTCAGTCTCGTCCCCCTCACCCTCCGACACCTGCATAGTCCTGTAATATTCTGCAATAACTAAAGCCTCTCTGATTTCTTTCATGTAATTAGCAAGAGTCCATGAGCTAGTGACGTATGGGATATACATTCCTACCAGGAGGGGCAAAGTTTCCCAAACCTCAAAATGCCTATAAATACACCCCTCACCACACCCACAAATCAGTTTTACAAACTTTGCCTCCCGTGGAGGTGGTGAAGTAAGTTTGTGCTAGATTCTACGTTGATATGCGCTCCGCAGCAGGTTGGAGCCCGGTTTTCCTCTCAGCGTGCAGTGAATGTCAGAGGGATGTGAAGTATGTGAGTATTGCCTATTTGAATTCAATGATCTCCTTCTACGGGGTCTATTTCATAGGTTCTCTGTTATCGGTCGTAGAGATTCATCCCTTTTCAGATCGACGATATACTCTTATATATACCATTACCTCTACTGATTCTCGTTTCAGTACTGGTTTGGCTTTCTACTACATGTAGATGAGTGTCCTGGGGTAAGTAAGTCTTATTTTTGTGACACACTAAGCTATGGTTGGGCACTTTTATATAAAGTTCTAAATATTTGTGTTTAAACATTTATTTGCCTTGATTCAGGATGTTCAATATTCCTTATTTCAGACAGTCAGTTTCATTATTTGGGATAATGCATTTGAATAATCAATTTTTTTCTCACCTTAAAATTTGACTTTTTTCCCTGTGGGCTGTTAGGCTTGCGGGGGCTGAAAATGCTTCATTTTATTGCGTCATTCTTGGCGCGGACTTTTTTGGCGCAAAAATTTTTCTTTGTTATTTCCGGCGTCATACTTGTCACCGGAAGTTGCGTAATTTTTGACGTTTTTGCGCCAAAAGTGTCGGCGTTACCGGATGTGGCATCATTTTTGGCGCTAAAAGCATTTAGGCTCCAAATAATGTGGGCGTCTTTTTTGGCGCTAAAAAATATGGGCGTCATTTTTGTCTCCACATTATTTAAGTATCATTGTTTATTTGCTTCTGGTTGCTAGAAGCTTGTTCACTGGCATTTTTTCCCATTCCTGAAACTGTCATTTAAGGAATTTGATCAATTTTGCTTTATATGTTGTTTTTTCTATTACATATTGCAAGATGTCTCAGATTGATCCTGAATCAGAAGATACTTCTGGAAAATCGCTGCCTGATGCTGGATCTACCAAAGTTAAGTGTATTTGCTGTAAACTTGTGGTATCTGTTCCTCCAGCTGTTGTTTGTAATGAATGTCATGACAAACTTGTTAATGCAGATAATATTTCCTTTAGTAATGTTACATTACCTGTAACTGTTCCATCAACATCTAATACTCAGAGTGTTCCTGTTAACATAAGAGATTTTGTTTCTAAATCTATTAAGAAGGCTATGTCTGTTATTCCTCCTTCTAGTAAACATAAAAGGTCTTTTAAAACTCCTCATTTTTCAGATGAATTTTTAAATGAACATCATCATTCTGATTCTGATAATGATTCCTCTGGTTCAGAGGATTCTGTTTCAGAGGTTGATGCTGATAAATCTTCATATTTATTCAAAATGGAATTTATTCGTTCTTTACTTAAAGAAGTCTTAATTGCATTAGAAGTAGAGGAATCTGGTCCTCTTGATACTAAATCTAAACGTTTAAATAAGGTTTTTAAATCTCCTGTAGTTATTCCAGAAGTTTTTCCTGTCCCTGATGCTATTTCTGAAGTAATTTCCAGGGAATGGAATAATTTGGGTAATTCATTAACTCCTTCTAAACGTTTTAAGCAATTATATCCTGTGCCATCTGACAGATTAGAGTTTTGGGACAAAATCCCTAAGGTTGATGGGGCTATCTCTACTCTTGCTAAACCTACTACTATTCCTACGGCAGATAGTACTTCCTTTAAGGATCCTTTAGATAGGAAAATTGAATCCTTTCTAAGAAAAGCTTACTTATGTTCAGGTAATCTTCTTAGACCTTCTATTTCTTTAGCGGATGTTGCTGCAGCTTCAACTTTTTGGTTGGAAGCTTTAGCGCAACAAGTAACAGATCATAATTCTCATAGCATTGTTAATCTTCTTCAACATGCTAATAATTTTATTTGTGATGCCATCTTTGATATCATTAGGGTTGATGTCAGGTATATGTCTCTAGCTATTTTAGCTAGAAGAGCTCTGGAACAGGGGCTGGGGTTTTACTCAAATCTCTTCATTGTACCAAAGAAGGAGAATTCCTTCAGACCAGTTCTGGATTTAAAAATATTGAATCATTATGTAAGGATACCAACATTCAAAATGGTAACTATAAGGACTATTCTGCCTTTTGTTCAGCAAGGGCATTATATGTCCACAATAGATTTACAGGATGCATATCTGCATATTCCGATTCATCCAGATCACTATCAGTTTCTGAGATTCTCTTTCCTAGACAAGCATTACCAGTTTGTGGCTCTGCCGTTTGGCCTAGCAACAGCTCCAAGGATTTTTACAAAGGTTCTCGGTGCCCTTCTGTCTGTAATCAGAGAACAGGGTATTGTGGTATTACCTTATTTGGATGATATCTTGGTACTTGCTCAGTCTTCACATTTAGCAGAATCTCATACGAATCGACTTGTATTGTTTCTTCGAGAACATGGTTGGAGGATCAATTTACCAAAAAGTTCATTGATTCCTAAGACAAGGGTAACCTTTTTAGGTTTCCAGATAGATTCAGTGTCCATGACTCTGTCTCTGACAGACAAGAGACGTCTAAAATTGGTTTCAGCTTGTCGAAACCTTCAGTCTCAATCATTCCCTTCGGTAGCCTTATGCATGGAAATTCTAGGTCTTATGACTGCTGCATCGGACGCGATCCCCTTTGCTCGTTTTCACATGCGACCTCTTCAGCTCTGTATGCTGAACCAATGGTGCAGGGATTATACAAAGATATCTCAATTAATATCTTTAAAACAGATTGTACGACACTCTCTGACGTGGTAGACAGACCACCATTGTTTAGTTCAGAGGGCTTCTTTTGTTCTTCCGACCTGGACTGTGATTTCAACAGATGCAAGTCTGACAAGTTGGGGAGCTGTTTGGGGGTCTCTGACAGCACAAGGGGTTTGGGAATCTCAGGAGGTGAGATTACCAATCAACATTTTGGAAGTTCGTGCAATTTTCAGAGCTCTTCAGTCATGGCCTCTTCTAAAGAGAGAGTTGTTCATTTGTTTTCAGACGGACAATGGCACAACCGTGGCATATGTCAATCATCAAGGAGGGTCTCACAGTCCTCTGGCTATGAAAGAAGTATCTCGAAAACTGGTATGGGCGGAATCCAGCTCCTGTCTAATTTCTGCGGTTCATATCCCAGGTATAGACAATTGGGAAGCGGATTATCTCAGTCACCAAACGTTACATCCGGGCGAATGGTCTCTTCACCCAGAGGTATTTCTTCAGATTGTTCAAATGTGGGGTCTTCCAGAAATAGATCTGATGGCTTCTCAACTAAACAAGAAACTTCCCAGGTATCTGTCCAGATCCAGGGATCCTCAGGCGGAAGCAGTGGATGCATTGTCACTTCCTTGGAAGTATCATCCTGCCTATATCTTTCCGCCTCTAGTCCTTCTTCCAAAAGTGATTTCCAAGATTCTAAAGGAGTGCTCGTTTGTTCTGCTGGTGGCTCCAGCATGGCCTCACAGGTTTTGGTATGCGGATCTTGTCCGGATGGCCACTTGCCAACCGTGGACTCTTCCATTAAGACCAGACCTTCTATCGCAAGGTCCTTTTTTCCATCAGGATCTCAAATCCTTAAATTTGAAGGTATGGAGATTGAACGCTTGATTCTCAGTCATAGAGGTTTCTCTGACTCTGTGATTAATACTATGTTACAGGCTCGTAAATCTGTATCTAGGAAGATATATTATCGAGTCTGGAAGATTTACATTTCTTGGTGTTTTTCTCATCATTTTTCTTGGCATTCTTTTAGAATTCCTAGAATTTTACAGTTTCTTCAGGATGGTTTGGATAAAGGTTTGTCTGCAAGTTCCTTGAAAGGACAAATCTCTGCTCTTTCTGTGCTGTTTCACAGAAAGATTGCTAGTCTACCTGATATTCATTGTTTTGTACAAGCTTTGGTTCGTATAAAACCTGTTTTTAAGTCAATTTCTCCTCCTTGGAGTTTGAATTTGGTTCTGGGGGCTCTTCAAGCTCCTCCGTTTGAACCTATGCATTCGCTGGACATTAAATTACTTTCTTGGAAAGTTTTGTTTCTTTTGGCCATCTCTTCTGCTAGATGAGTTTCTAAATTATCTGCTCTTTCTTGTGAGTCTCCTTTTCTGATTTTTCATCAGGATAAGGCGGTGTTGTGAACTTCTTTTAAATTTTTACCTAAGGTTGTGAATTCTAACAACATTAGTAGAGAAATTGTGGTTCCTTCATTGTGTCCTAATCCTAAGAATTCTAAGGAAAGATCGTTGCATTCTTTGGATGTAGTTAGAGCTTTGAAATATTATGTTGAAGCTACTAAAAATTTCCGAAAGACTTCTAGTCTATTTGTTATCTTTTCCGGTTCTAGGAAAGGTCAGAAAGCCTCTGCCATTTCTTTGGCGTCTTGGTTAAAGTCTTTGATTCATCATGCTTATGTTGAGTCGGGTAAAACTCCGCCTCAAAGGATTACAGCTCATTCTACTAGGTCAGTTTCTACTTCCTGGGCGTTTAGGAATGAAGCTTCGGTTGATCAGATTTGCAAAGCAGCAACTTGGTCTTCTTTGCATACTTTTACTAAATTCTACCATTTTGATGTGTTTTCTTCTTCTGAAGCAGTTTTTGGTAGAAAAACTTCAGGCAGCTGTTTCAGTTTGATTCTTCTGCTTATAATTTCAGTTTTTTTCATTATAAGATTTAAACTTTGTTTTGGGTGTGGATTATTTTCAGCGGAATTGGCTGTCTTTATTTTATCCCTCCCTCTCTAGTGACTCTTGCGTGGAAGATCCACATCTTGGGTATTCATTATCCCATACGTCACTAGCTCATGGACTCTTGCTAATTACATGAAAGAAAACATAATTTATGTAAGAACTTACCTGATAAATTCATTTCTTTCATATTAGCAAGTCCATGAGGCCCACCCTTTTTGTGGTGGTTATGATTTTTTTGTATAAAGCACAATTATTCCAATTCCTTATTTTTTTATGCTTTCGCACTTTTTTCTTATCACCCCACTTCTTGGCTATGCGTTAAACTGATTTGTGGGTGTGGTGAGGGGTGTATTTATAGGCATTTTGAGGTTTGGGAAACTTTGCCCCTCCTGGTAGGAATGTATATCCCATACGTCACTAGCTCATGGACTCTAATATGAAAGAAATGAATTTATCAGGTAAGTTCTTACATAAATTATGTTTTTTGCTGAGGAATTTCGACCTTAAAGGAACCCGGCCTGATCAGAGTGGATGATATCGGCGAGTGGTACCTGGAGGCGCCCGACGATAACAGAGCAGAGAATTTTATAATCTCCATTTAAGAGGGCTATGGGCCTATATGATTCCTTGAGGGAGGGATCTTTCCCGCCCTTTAGGATTAAAGTAGTATTAGAAGCAGAAAAAGAAGCGGCCACTGGTTCACCTTTAACATACATACTATTGTAAAGATTATTAAGGTAAGGAGTAACTTCAGAATTCAAAATTTTGTAAAACTCATTCGGAAGACCATCTGGTCCTGGTGTTTTATTAGTGGCAAGATCTGTGATGGTTTTTTTTTATCTCTACTTCAGTAATTGGAGCATTAAGAGTTTCGACCATCTCAGCTGAGATTTTAGGGCATGAAATTTTGCTCCAGAATTGCGACGCTTGGGTAAGATTTGAGCTCCTATAAGAATACAGGTCCTGATAATATCTAGCAAATGCCTCCGCGATCTCGTCCGGTTTTTCAAGGAGAGTACCATCTTGTTGGATGCTCTCGATAAAGGATGGCTTTTTCTCCCTTTTGACCAGATTCGCAAGTAATTTGCCGGATTTGTTTCTGAATCTATAAATTCTGGCTTGGAGTCTTAAGTCTCTCTGTGTTTCCTGAAAGACTGCAAATGTATCTTTGGCATTTTTAGCCCGGACATATTTTGCCCAATTTGAAGAAGATTTTTCCAACAAGAAAGAATTATAGGAATTAATTACTGAATTAGTAATTTCTTTCTCTCTAGTTCTTATTTTTCTAGATCTTGCAACACTGTAGGCTATAATTTCACCTCTGAGGACTGCCTTTGCAGCTTCCCAGAAGACCAGGGGGGAACCTATTTAAGCCTGATTGTGTTGGAGATAATCAGCAAATTTAAGTTTAAGCCAGTTTTTAAATTTCAGGTCAGTCGCGAGAAATGAGGGAAAATTAAAGCGTGCTGGTCTATTTTTGAGATGGCTAAGCTGGAACTCCAGCGAAATAGGGGCGTGATCAGAGAGAAAAATAGGCAATATGCCAGCTTTTACTTCTGAGATTAACCTGTCGTTGATAAAGAATATGTCGATTCTAGAGAGGGTTTTATGGGCCCTAGATAAACAAGTAAAATCCCTGACGTCGGGCTTTTGAAGCCTGCAGACGTCTTTTATTGCAAGATTTTGCATAATTAATTTTATTAACTTAGCTTCTAAATTGTCCCTTTTTTGTTTAGGTGGTTTGTTGGAGCCTCTGAGTCTATCCAGTGGGCAATGTGGTGACATATTGAAGTCGCCTCCAAGGACTAGATGACCCTCGAGTACAGAGAGGATTTTGGCCTGGATCCTGGACCAAAAAGCTGAATCCAGCTTATTGGGAGAATAAACATTGCACATAGTGAACATTCTTTTACAGATTTTAACTTTTATTATCACAAATCTTCCCTCATGGTCTACTTCACTGTGAATGACCTCTAAGTTAATCTTTTTTCCTATCAGAATGGCTACCCCTCTCCCCCTTCCAACCCCCGGGGAAATAAAAATTTCTTTCACCCAGGAAGATCTGAGTTTCAGGGACTCTTCTAATGTCAGGTGCGTTTCTTGTAGAAATGCTATGTCGGTCCCAAGTTTCCTCAGATGTGTGAGTATAGTTTTCCTTTTAATGGAGGTGGAAATCCCACCCACATTCCAGGAGATTAATTTAAAATTAGCCATTTTGAGATTCGACTAGGTGAAGAAGGGCAGCCAATGCAAGGGGGGGAAGGGGGACAGAAAGGGAAGGGAAGAAAAAAAAAAAAGGGGGGGGGGGGAGAAAAGAAGAAGAAAAAAAAAAAAAAAAGATAGGGAAAAAGAACAAGGAACCAAACATTGATGGCCTATTTTCGGCCTGGCAATTATGTTCTTGGGATATTCGCATCTTTCAAGTATTGTTCTACCTCTTGTATGTTGTTTAAAATATGGAGATTCTCGCCCTCTGTAATTTTAAGTTTTGCAGGGTAAATAATATTGGCTTTGTAGCCTTGTTGGATTAATTTGGTGCATATAGGGGCTAATGCCCTCCTTTTAGATGTTGTCTCAACTGAAAAATCCTGAAAAAGGAGAATTTTAGATTCTCCAAGTGTAATGGGCTAATTATTTCGATAAAACTGCAACAATATAACTTTGTCTTGAAAGTTTAGAAGTTTTTCTATCACCGGTCTAGGTCTGTGATTGCCCTTATTGTCTACCCATGGTCTGCCTATCCTGTGTGCCCTTTCGACTATAATCTGGGGATGGTTAGATGGGATTTTAAGGAGTTGGGGTAGTAATTCAGAAATAAAAGAAATTAAATCACTAGCTCATGGACTCTTGCTAATTACATGAAAGAAAACATAATTTATGTAAGAACTTACCTGATAAATTCATTTCTTTCATATTAGCAAGTCCATGAGGCCCACCCTTTTTGTGGTGGTTATGATTTTTTTGTATAAAGCACAATTATTCCAATTCCTTATTTTTTTATGCTTTCGCACTTTTTTCTTATCACCCCACTTCTTGGCTATGCGTTAAACTGATTTGTGGGTGTGGTGAGGGGTGTATTTATAGGCATTTTGAGGTTTGGGAAACTTTGCCCCTCCTGGTAGGAATGTATATCCCATACGTCACTAGCTCATGGACTCTAATATGAAAGAAATGAATTTATCAGGTAAGTTCTTACATAAATTATGTTTTTTGCTGAGGAATTTCGACCTTAAAGGAACCCGGCCTGATCAGAGTGGATGATATCGGCGAGTGGTACCTGGAGGCGCCCGACGATAACAGAGCAGAGAATTTTATAATCTCCATTTAAGAGGGCTATGGGCCTATATGATTCCTTGAGGGAGGGATCTTTCCCGCCCTTTAGGATTAAAGTAGTATTAGAAGCAGAAAAAGAAGCGGCCACTGGTTCACCTTTAACATACATACTATTGTAAAGATTATTAAGGTAAGGAGTAACTTCAGAATTCAAAATTTTGTAAAACTCATTCGGAAGACCATCTGGTCCTGGTGTTTTATTAGTGGCAAGATCTGTGATGGTTTTTTTTATCTCTACTTCAGTAATTGGAGCATTAAGAGTTTCGACCATCTCAGCTGAGATTTTAGGGCATGAAATTTTGCTCCAGAATTGCGACGCTTGGGTAAGATTTGAGCTCCTATAAGAATACAGGTCCTGATAATATCTAGCAAATGCCTCCGCGATCTCGTCCGGTTTTTCAAGGAGAGTACCATCTTGTTGGATGCTCTCGATAAAGGATGGCTTTTTCTCCCTTTTGACCAGATTCGCAAGTAATTTGCCGGATTTGTTTCTGAATCTATAAATTCTGGCTTGGAGTCTTAAGTCTCTCTGTGTTTCCTGAAAGACTGCAAATGTATCTTTGGCATTTTTAGCCCGGACATATTTTGCCCAATTTGAAGAAGATTTTTCCAACAAGAAAGAATTATAGGAATTAATTACTGAATTAGTAATTTCTTTCTCTCTAGTTCTTATTTTTCTAGATCTTGCAACACTGTAGGCTATTATTTCACCTCTGAGGACTGCCTTTGCAGCTTCCCAGAAGACCAGGGGGGAACCTATTTAAGCCTGATTGTGTTGGAGATAATCAGCAAATTTAAGTTTAAGCCAGTTTTTAAATTTCAGGTCAGTCGCGAGAAATGAAGGAAAATTAAAGCGTGCTGGTCTATTTTTGAGATGGCTAAGCTGGAACTCCAGCGAAATAGGGGCGTGATCAGAGAGAAAAATAGGCAATATGCCAGCTTTTACTTCTGAGATTAACCTGTCGTTGATAAAGAATATGTCGATTCTAGAGAGGGTTTTATGGGCCCTAGATAAACAAGTAAAATCCCTGACGTCGGGCTTTTGAAGCCTGCAGACGTCTTTTATTGCAAGATTTTGCATAATTAATTTTATTAACTTAGCTTCTAAATTGTCCCTTTTTTGTTTAGGTGGTTTGTTGGAGCCTCTGAGTCTATCCAGTGGGCAATGTGGTGACATATTGAAGTCGCCTCCAAGGACTAGATGACCCTCGAGTACAGAGAGGATTTTGGCCTGGATCCTGGACCAAAAAGCTGAATCCAGCTTATTGGGAGAATAAACATTGCACATAGTGAACATTCTTTTACAGATTTTAACTTTTATTATCACAAATCTTCCCTCATGGTCTACTTCACTGTGAATGACCTCTAAGTTAATCTTTTTTCCTATCAGAATGGCTACCCCTCTCCCCCTTCCAACCCCCGGGGAAATAAAAATTTCTTTCACCCAGGAAGATCTGAGTTTCAGGGACTCTTCTAATGTCAGGTGCGTTTCTTGTAGAAATGCTATGTCGGTCCCAAGTTTCCTCAGATGTGTGAGTATAGTTTTCCTTTTAATGGAGGTGGAAATCCCACCCACATTCCAGGAGATTAATTTAAAATTAGCCATTTTGAGATTCGACTAGGTGAAGAAGGGCAGCCAATGCAAGGGGGGGAAGGGGGACAGAAAGGGAAGGGAAGAAAAAAAAAAAAGGGGGGGGGGGGGGAGAAAAGAAGAAGAAAAAAAAAAAAAAAAAGATAGGGAAAAAGAACAAGGAACCAAACATTGATGGCCTATTTTCGGCCTGGCAATTATGTTCTTGGGATATTCGCATCTTTCAAGTATTGTTCTACCTCTTGTATGTTGTTTAAAATATGGAGATTCTCGCCCTCTGTAATTTTAAGTTTTGCAGGGTAAATAATATTGGCTTTGTAGCCTTGTTGGATTAATTTGGTGCATATAGGGGCTAATGCCCTCCTTTTAGATGTTGTCTCAACTGAAAAATCCTGAAAAAGGAGAATTTTAGATTCTCCAAGTGTAATGGGCTAATTATTTCGATAAAACTGCAACAATATAACTTTGTCTTGAAAGTTTAGAAGTTTTTCTATCACCGGTCTAGGTCTGTGATTGCCCTTATTGTCTACCCATGGTCTGCCTATCCTGTGTGCCCTTTCGACTATAATCTGGGGATGGTTAGATGGGATTTTAAGGAGTTGGGGTAGTAATTCAGAAATAAAAGAAATTAAATCACTAGCTCATGGACTCTTGCTAATTACATGAAAGAAAACATAATTTATGTAAGAACTTACCTGATAAATTCATTTCTTTCATATTAGCAAGTCCATGAGGCCCACCCTTTTTGTGGTGGTTATGATTTTTTTGTATAAAGCACAATTATTCCAATTCCTTATTTTTTTATGCTTTCGCACTTTTTTCTTATCACCCCACTTCTTGGCTATGCGTTAAACTGATTTGTGGGTGTGGTGAGGGGTGTATTTATAGGCATTTTGAGGTTTGGGAAACTTTGCCCCTCCTGGTAGGAATGTATATCCCATACGTCACTAGCTCATGGACTCTAATATGAAAGAAATGAATTTATCAGGTAAGTTCTTACATAAATTATGTTTTTTGCTGAGGAATTTCGACCTTAAAGGAACCCGGCCTGATCAGAGTGGATGATATCGGCGAGTGGTACCTGGAGGCGCCCGACGATAACAGAGCAGAGAATTTTATAATCTCCATTTAAGAGGGCTATGGGCCTATATGATTCCTTGAGGGAGGGATCTTTCCCGCCCTTTAGGATTAAAGTAGTATTAGAAGCAGAAAAAGAAGCGGCCACTGGTTCACCTTTAACATACATACTATTGTAAAGATTATTAAGGTAAGGAGTAACTTCAGAATTCAAAATTTTGTAAAACTCATTCGGAAGACCATCTGGTCCTGGTGTTTTATTAGTGGCAAGATCTGTGATGGTTTTTTTTATCTCTACTTCAGTAATTGGAGCATTAAGAGTTTCGACCATCTCAGCTGAGATTTTAGGGCATGAAATTTTGCTCCAGAATTGCGACGCTTGGGTAAGATTTGAGCTCCTATAAGAATACAGGTCCTGATAATATCTAGCAAATGCCTCCGCGATCTCGTCCGGTTTTTCAAGGAGAGTACCATCTTGTTGGATGCTCTCGATAAAGGATGGCTTTTTCTCCCTTTTGACCAGATTCGCAAGTAATTTGCCGGATTTGTTTCTGAATCTATAAATTCTGGCTTGGAGTCTTAAGTCTCTCTGTGTTTCCTGAAAGACTGCAAATGTATCTTTGGCATTTTTAGCCCGGACATATTTTGCCCAATTTGAAGAAGATTTTTCCAACAAGAAAGAATTATAGGAATTAATTACTGAATTAGTAATTTCTTTCTCTCTAGTTCTTATTTTTCTAGATCTTGCAACACTGTAGGCTATTATTTCACCTCTGAGGACTGCCTTTGCAGCTTCCCAGAAGACCAGGGGGGAACCTATTTAAGCCTGATTGTGTTGGAGATAATCAGCAAATTTAAGTTTAAGCCAGTTTTTAAATTTCAGGTCAGTCGCGAGAAATGAAGGAAAATTAAAGCGTGCTGGTCTATTTTTGAGATGGCTAAGCTGGAACTCCAGCGAAATAGGGGCGTGATCAGAGAGAAAAATAGGCAATATGCCAGCTTTTACTTCTGAGATTAACCTGTCGTTGATAAAGAATATGTCGATTCTAGAGAGGGTTTTATGGGCCCTAGATAAACAAGTAAAATCCCTGACGTCGGGCTTTTGAAGCCTGCAGACGTCTTTTATTGCAAGATTTTGCATAATTAATTTTATTAACTTAGCTTCTAAATTGTCCCTTTTTTGTTTAGGTGGTTTGTTGGAGCCTCTGAGTCTATCCAGTGGGCAATGTGGTGACATATTGAAGTCGCCTCCAAGGACTAGATGACCCTCGAGTACAGAGAGGATTTTGGCCTGGATCCTGGACCAAAAAGCTGAATCCAGCTTATTGGGAGAATAAACATTGCACATAGTGAACATTCTTTTACAGATTTTAACTTTTATTATCACAAATCTTCCCTCATGGTCTACTTCACTGTGAATGACCTCTAAGTTAATCTTTTTTCCTATCAGAATGGCTACCCCTCTCCCCCTTCCAACCCCCGGGGAAATAAAAATTTCTTTCACCCAGGAAGATCTGAGTTTCAGGGACTCTTCTAATGTCAGGTGCGTTTCTTGTAGAAATGCTATGTCGGTCCCAAGTTTCCTCAGATGTGTGAGTATAGTTTTCCTTTTAATGGAGGTGGAAATCCCACCCACATTCCAGGAGATTAATTTAAAATTAGCCATTTTGAGATTCGACTAGGTGAAGAAGGGCAGCCAATGCAAGGGGGGGAAGGGGGACAGAAAGGGAAGGGAAGAAAAAAAAAAAAGGGGGGGGGGGGAGAAAAGAAGAAGAAAAAAAAAAAAAAAAGATAGGGAAAAAGAACAAGGAACCAAACATTGATGGCCTATTTTCGGCCTGGCAATTATGTTCTTGGGATATTCGCATCTTTCAAGTATTGTTCTACCTCTTGTATGTTGTTTAAAATATGGAGATTCTCGCCCTCTGTAATTTTAAGTTTTGCAGGGTAAATAATATTGGCTTTGTAGCCTTGTTGGATTAATTTGGTGCATATAGGGGCTAATGCCCTCCTTTTAGATGTTGTCTCAACTGAAAAATCCTGAAAAAGGAGAATTTTAGATTCTCCAAGTGTAATGGGCTAATTATTTCGATAAAACTGCAACAATATAACTTTGTCTTGAAAGTTTAGAAGTTTTTCTATCACCGGTCTAGGTCTGTGATTGCCCTTATTGTCTACCCATGGTCTGCCTATCCTGTGTGCCCTTTCGACTATAATCTGGGGATGGTTAGATGGGATTTTAAGGAGTTGGGGTAGTAATTCAGAAATAAAAGAAATTAAATCCTCATATCTCTTGTCCTCTGGATCCCCTATTTACCGGATATTATTCCTACGGGCACGATTCTCGAGATCTTCGAGTTTAGCCTGTATTGTATTAATAGAGAGATTGGTGGTTTCTAGGTTGGCACTGTGAAGAGTCGTGAGATCTTCCAGATCTGACACCCTCTGTTCGACTTTGTTAATTCTTTTCGCAAAATGTCTAACTTCATGTGATATGAGTGTTATATCTTGTCTAATCTCAAGTTTAAGTGCATCAAAGTTAGGGGCAAGGGCTTCTGAAATTTTGGTAACCAAGACTTGCATATCAAACATATCGGTCGTAGGGGGTACCGTAGGAGATATTACTTGTGTTTCAGGGAGAACGTCTAAAGTGTTCTTTGCTCTCCTATCTCTTTGCCTTGCAGCCATGGCTGGTGAGGGAGTCTTGGAGTAAGAGTGAAAAAATGTATCCATGTGCCAAACTTAGTTAGGTGGTAAAATCTACATATACTGGGGAGAAGAATTCTCCCAGTGCAGGAAAAAGGGGGACAGAGGAAGGTGAGGAAAGGGAGTGAGGGGATCTAATTTTGTGGGGAAGTGCAGGAACAAGGGTTGTGACGGTTATTAAGCTGGTTTAATAGGAAAAGATAAGAACAAGAGGGAAAAGGAGAAAGAAAAACAGCAAAAAAACAGGAAGTGAATTAAGGCTCACTCACCAGAACATGCACAGGTTTAGCAGTGGCAAGAGAATATTTTAAGGAAGAATTACTAGACTATACACATAGACTTATCTGAATTATTAACTGAATGCTTCTAGCTATTATTTGAACAGAAACCTCAGACCTTAAGTGATGCTACTTTAGGAGAATAGAAATTATGAGGTCAGACCGATTTTATGTAGTATGCTCTTATCACCTATTTTTGTAGGGGAGAATCAGGAAGGTTAAATGAATAGAGCTTAAACCTGAATTATTTATGAAGGGCCACCCCTCGACTGCCCTAGCACCTTTCAACCGAGATGTGCTTATCAGGCTGAATATGAAGTTATGCTTTATCTAGGGATATAGCACTATGTATGTAGTAGTGTCATGCTATGTGTTAACCTGTCTTTAATTTTTAGAAGACTCAGTACAGCCAGAGAAGTGACCTTCAATTGACAGCCACTATAATCTGTCTAACAGTCAAGCTCTGTGACTAAAAAAAGGAGAGATTATTTGGTGGCCGGGTCTAAGTATTTCTAGATAAACAAAGGCTACATGAGCCTGAACAGATTATTTAGGAAAGGGTACATATAAACGGTGGACAGTTAGATCTTTGCCCCCAGATAACAAGACACAGGGCCTTTAAACAATAGCAATATAGGACTAGGCTGACCTCACAGTAGGTTATAAAACTGTTTTACCCTTTCAACCAGTATCTGTTACAGTCTGATAAACCTTCAAATTCCAGGTGTCTTTAAGTGTAGATACAGCACTAGGAATTTTGGACTAAATGCTCCTAGGTATAAACTTAGTGAGCTTTGAGAGAAGAGATTAATTTTGAAATTAGTAAAGATTTAAATTTAAAATGTTTAGAGCTTAAATGACATGAAAGTCTTATATGTAACAGGCCAATATATAGTTAACTGAAATTAGAATCCATGCAGATAACACTAGTTACTGAGTTTCACGATGATACAGTGCTTAAATAAGCCAAATTAAGACAATTTTCCTACAGTAAGATCTCTGTGTTTCTAATGTAAACTTATTGAGTTTAAGCAGAAAATATAATGAACTATACAATGTGTCAGTTAGATGGTTTCACTTCTATATCTATATACAATGTATTCAGATACATGGGAAGGGTCATCAGCCAAAAAAAAAAAAAAAAATAGAAAAACAACAACAAAAAAATATTTATTATGTGGCTGTTTTTCCCCTCTTTTATCAGTAAACCTGAGCGCAACTAAACAATGTATCTCATTTATTTATTAAGGTCTACCTTCTAAACCAGTTAGTTTTATTCAGAATTTAAAGGAGGCTAAGGAGCGGGGAAAAACCAGAGAGTAAAGTACAAATATTCAACAATATTCTACAGAGGGAGAAAGCGTTATTTTACCACAGTATAGACAAACAAAAAAAATTATTTTGAAATAGAATCAGTTTCAGTGTTAAAGTTCGGTTAGTCTCTTGATTTCAGTTAACCCTTATAAGGTGCTTGGGTTTTTTTTTTTTTTTTTTTTTGGTTCTTTCCACCTTTTTTTTTTTCCACACAATAACTTTGAATATTAGGTTATTAACTTTAATTTCTTTCATGTAATTAGCAAGAGTCCATGAGCTAGTGACGTATGGGATATACATTCCTACCAGGAGGGGCAAAGTTTCCCAAACCTTAAAATGCCTATAAATACACCCCTCACCACACCCACAATTCAGTTTTACAAACTTTGCCTCCTATGGAGGTGGTGAAGTAAGTTTGTGCTAGATTCTACGTTGATATGCGCTCCGCAGCAAGTTGGAGCCCGGTTTTCCTCTCAGCGTGCAGTGAATGTCAGAGGGATGTGAGGAGAGTATTGCCTATTTGAATGCAGTGATCTCCTTCTACGGGGTCTATTTCATAGGTTCTCTGTT
The DNA here is from genome assembly GCF_027579735.1 of Bombina bombina. Classification (NCBI taxonomy): domain Eukaryota; kingdom Metazoa; phylum Chordata; class Amphibia; order Anura; family Bombinatoridae; genus Bombina; species Bombina bombina. Next base: position 766,317,662 of record NC_069504.1, on the reverse strand, counting down.
ATCGGTCGTAGAGATTCATCTCTTACCTCCCTTTTCAGATCGACGATATACTCTTATTTATATACCATTACCTCTGCTGATTCTCGTTTCAGTACTGGTTTGGCTTTCTACAAACATGTAGATGAGTGTCCTGGGGTAAGTAAATCTTATTTTCTGTGACACTCTAAGCTATGGTTGGGCACTTTGTTTTTAAATTTCTAAATATATGTATTCAAACATTTATTTGCCTTGACTCAGAATGTTCAACATTCCTTATTTTTCAGACAGTCAGTTTCATATTTGGGATAATGCATTTGAATCAATCATTTTTTTCTTAACTTAAAAAAAAAAATTTGACTTTTTTTCCCTGTGGGCTGTTAGGCTCGCGGGGGCTGAAAATGCTTCATTTTATTGCGTCATTCTTGGCGCTGACTTTTTTTGGCGCAAAAAATCTTTTCTGTTTCCGGCGTCATACGTGTCGCCGGAAGTTGCGTCATTTTTGACGTCCTTTTGCGCCAAAAATGTCGGCGTTCCGGATGTGGCGTCATTTTTGGCGCCAAAAGCATTTAGGCGCCAAATAATGTGGGCGTCTTGTTTGGCGCTAAAAAAATATGGGCGTCGCTTTTGTCTCCACATAATTTAAGTCTCATTATTTATTACTTCTGGTTGCTAGAAGCTTGTTCACTGGCATTTTTTTCCCATTCCTGAAACTGTCATTTAAGGAATTTGATCAATTTTGCTTTATATGTTGTTTTTTCTATTACATATTGCAAGATGTTCCACGTTGCAACTGAGTCAGAAGATACTTCAGGAAAATCACTGCCCAGTGCTGGAGCTACCAAGCTAAGTGTATCTGCTATAAATTTTTGGTATCTGTTTCTCCAGCTGTTGTTTGTATTGCATGTCATGACAAACTTATTAATGCAGATAAAATTTCCTTTAGTACTGTTACATTACCTGTTGCTGTTCCGTCAACATCTAATTTTCAGAGTGTTCCTGATAAATATAAGAGATTTTATTTTTTAAATCCATTTAGAAGGCTATGTCTGTTATTTCTCCTTCTAGTTTACATAAAAGTCTTTTAAAACTTCTCTTTTTTTTCAGATGAATTTTTAAATGAACATCATCATTCTGATACTGATAATGGTTCTTCTGGTTCAGAGGTTTCTGTCTCAGAGGTTGATGCTGATAAATCTTTGTATTTGTTCAAGATGGAATTTATTCGTTCTTTATTTAAAGAAGTATTAATTGCTTTAGAAATAGAGGATTCTGGTCCTCTTGATACTAAATCTAAACGTTTAAATAAGGTTTTTAAATCTCCTGTAGTTATTCCAAAAGTGTTTAATCTCCCTGATGCTATTTCTGAAGTAATTTCCAGGGAATGGAACAATTTGGGTAATTCTTTTACTCCTTCTAAACGTTTAAGCAATTATATCCTGTGCCATCTGACAGATTAGAGTTTTTTTGGGACAAAATCCCTAAGGTTATGGGGCTGTCTCTACTCCTGCTAAATGTACTACTATTCCTACGGCAGATAGTACTTCATTTAAGGATCCTTTAGATAGGAAAATTGAATCCTTTCTAAGAAAAGCTTACTTATGTTCAGGTAATCTTCTTAGACCTGCTATATTTTTAGCGGATGTTGCTGCAGCTTCAATTTTTTGGTTAGAAGTTTTAGCGCAACAAGTAACAGATCATAATTTTATAGCATTATTATTATTCTATAACATGCTAATAATTTTATTGGTGATACCATCTTTTGATATCATTAGAGTTGATGTCAGGTATATGTCTCTAGCTATTTTAGCTAGAAAAGCTTTATGGATTAAACTTGGAATGCTGATATGTCTTCTAAGTCAACTTTGCTTTCCTTTTCTTTCCAGGGTAATAAATTATTATCTCAACTGTTTCTGGAAGGAAGGGAACTTTTTTACCAAAGGATAAAAAATCCAAGGTAAATTTAGGTTTAATTATCATTTTTTTCGTTCTTTTCCTCACAACAAGGAACAAAAGCCTGATCCTTCATCCTCAGGAGCGGTATCAGTTTGGAAACTATTTCCAGTTTGGAATATATTCAAGCCTTATAGAAACCTATAGCCAGCTCCTAAGTACCCATGAAGGTGCGGCCCTTATTCCAGTTCAGCTGGTATGGGGCAGATTACGTTTTCTTCAAAGAAATTTGGATCAATTCCGTTCTCAATCTCTGGTTTCAGAACATTGTTTCAGAAAGGTACAGAATTGGCCTCAAGTTAAGGCTTCCTGCTAAGAGATTTTTTTTTTCTTTCCCGTGTCCCAGTTAACACAGCAAAGGCTCAGCATTTCTGAAATGTGTTTCAGATCTAGAGTTGGCTGGAGTAATTATGTTCCAGTTCTGGAACAGGGGCTGGGGTTTTATTTTATCTCTTCATTGTACCAAGAAGGTCAATTCCTTCAGACCAGTTCCGGATCTATCAATATTGAATCGTTATGTAAGGATACCAACATTCAAGATGGTTCTGTAGGACTATCCTGCCTTTTGTTTAGCAAGGGCATTATATGTCTACAATAGATTTACAGGATGTGTATCTGCATATTCCGATTCATCCAGATCACTTTTAGTGTCTGAGATTCTCTTTTTAGACAAGCATTACCAGTTTTGTGGCTCTACCGTTTGGCCTAGCCTCAGTTCCAAAAGGTTCTCGGTGCCCTTCTTTCTGTAATCAGAGAACAGGGTTTTGGTATTTCCTTATTTGGATGATATCTTGGTACTTGCTCAGTCTTCTCATTTTCGAAGAATCTCATACGAATCGACTTGTGTTGTTTCTTCAAGTTCATGGTTGGAGGATCAATTTACCAATCAGTTCATTGATTCCTCAGACAAGGGTAACCTTTTTAGGTTTCTAGATAGATTCAGTGTCTATGACTCTGTCCTTGTCAGACAAGAGAAGTTTAACATTGATATCAGCTTGTCAAAACCTTCAGTCACAATCATTCCCTTTGGTAAGCCTTATGCATGGAAATTTTAGGTCTTAGGACTGCCGCATCAGATGCGATCTCCTTTGCTCCTTTTCACATGCGACCTCTTCAGCTCTGTATGCTGAACCAATGGTGCAGGGATTACTCAAAGATATCTCAATTAATATCTTTAAACCAATTATACGACACTCTCTGACATGGTGGACAGATCACCATCGTTTAGTTCAGGGGGCTTCTTTGTTCTTCCGAACTGGACTATAATCTCAACAGATGCAAGTCTTACAGGTTGGGGAGCTGTGTGGGGGTATCTGACGGCACAAGGGGTTTGGGAATCTCAGGAGGTGAGATTTCCGATCAATATTTTGGAACTCCGTGCAATTTTCAGAGCTCTTCAGTCTTGGCCTTTTCTGAAGAGAGAGTTGTTCATTTGTTTTCAGATAGACAATGTCACAACTGTGGCATACATCAATCATCAAGGAGGGACTCACAGTCCTCTGGCTATGAAAGAAGTATCTTGAATTTTGGTTTGGGCGGAATCCAGCTCCTGTCTAATCTCTGCGGTTCATATCCCAGGTATGGACAATTGGAAAGCGGATTATCTCAGTCGCCAAACGTTGCACCTGGGCGAATGGTCTTCACCCAGAGGTATTTCCTCAGATTGTTCAAATGTGGGAATTCCCAGAAATAGATCTGATGGCTTCTCATCTAAACAAGAAACTTACCTGGTATCTGTCCGGATCCCGGGATCCTCGGGCGGAGGCAGTGGATGCATTATCTCTTCCTTACAAGTGTCATCCTGCCTATATCTTTCCGCCTCTAGTTTCTCCTTCCAAGGGTATTCTCCAATATTCTAAAGGAATGCTCATTTGTCCTGCTGGTAGCTCCAGCATGGCCTCACAGGTTTTGGTATGCGGATCTTGTCCGGATGGCCTCTTGCCAGCTGTGGACTCTTCCGTTAAGACCAGTCTTTCTGTCTCAAGGTTCTTTTTTCCATCAGGATCTCAAAACCTTAATTTTAAGGTATGGAGTTTGAACGCTTGATTCTTGGTCAAAGAGGTTTCTCTGACTCTGTGATTGATACTATGTGACAGGCTCGTAAATCTGTATCTAGAGAGATATATTATAGAGTCTGGAAGACTTATTTTTCTTCAGGATGGTTTAGATAAAGGTTTGTCTGCAAGTTCCTTGAAAGACAAATCTCTGCTCTTTCTGTTCTTTTTCACAGAAGGATTGCTAATCTTCCTGATATTCATTGTTTTGTACAACCTTTGGTTCGTATAAAACCTGTCATTCAGTCAATTTCTCCTCCTTGGAGTTTGAATTTGGTTCTGGGGGCTCTTCAAGCTCCTCCGTTTGAACCTATGCATTCATTGGACATTAAATTACTTTCTTGGAAAGTTTTGTTCCTTTTGGCAATCTCTTCTGCCAGAAGAGTTTCTGAATTATCTGCTCTTTCTTGTGAGTCTCCTTTTCTGATTTTTCATCAGGATAAGGCGGTGTTGCGAACTTCTTTGAATTTTTACCTAAAGTTGTGAATTCCAACAACATTAGTAGAGACATTGTGGTTCCTTCATTATGTCCTAATCCTAAGAATTCTAAGGAGAAATCGTTGCATTCTTTGGATGTTGTTAGAGCTTTGAAATATTATGTTGAAGCTGCTAAGTCTTTCCGAAAGACTTCTAGTTTATTTGTTATCTTTTCCGGTTCTAGAAAGGCCAGAAAGCTTCTGCCATTTCTTTGGCATCTTGGTTGAAATCTTTAATTCATCTTGCCTATGTTGAGTCGGGTAAAACTCCGCCTCAGAGGATTACTGCTCATTCTACTAGGTCAGTTTCTACTTCCTGGGCATTTAGGAATGAAGCTTCGATTGATCAGATTTGCAAAGCAGCAACTTGGTCCTCTTTGCATACTTTTACTAAATTCTACCATTTTGATGTATTTTCTTCTTCTGAAGCAGTTTTTGGTAGAAAAGTACTTCAGGCAGCGGTTTCAGTTTGAATCTTCTGCTTATGTTTTTCATTAAACTTTATTTTGGGTGTGGATTATTTTCAGCAGGAATTGGCTGTCTTTATTTTATCCCTCCCTCTCTAGTGACTCTTGTGTGGAAAGATCCACATCTTGGGTAATCATTATCCCATACGTCACTAGCTCATGGACTCTTGCTAATTACATGAAAGAAAACATAATTTATGTAAGAACTTACCTGATAAATTCATTTCTTTCATATTAGCAAGAGTCCATGAGGCCCGCCCTTTTTTTGTGGTGGTTAGGATTTTTGTATAAAGCACAATTATTCCAATTCCTTATTTTTTATGCTTTCGCACTTTCTTATCACCCCACTTCTTGGCTATTCGTTAAACTGAATTGTGGGTGTGGTGAGGGGTGTATTTATAGGCATTTTAAGGTTTGGGAAACATTGCCCCTCCTGGTAGGAATGTATATCCCATACGTCACTAGCTCATGGACTCTTGCTAATATGAAAGAAATGAATTTATCAGGTAAGTTCTTACATAAATTATGTTTTTTAGCTAATTGTATCAGTATTAGCCACCTTAGAGCTTTTGCGGGAAAGTTAGTCAGCAGAAGAATACTTTAATTTAGGGTCCCTTACTCCCAGTGTTCCACCATCTGATGTTATTATATATAGCGGTCTTAGCTTTAAACCATCACTCACCCCTCCTGCGATGTGTCAACTTCAGCCTCTAGCCTTGATTATGATAACCTGCAAGCGGAGATATATCCTTACGATGTTGCACCAGCACAGCCTCTGGGAGACCCCTCCGAGACCTGCCTCTCTGCACACAAGGACGCTGACTTCTCTCCGCTGTGGCTGCCTATCTCCAGCGTGTTCGTTCTCACAGCCTGAAGATGTGGTCTCCTCCTCGCAACATCGGTGGGGAGGAGAGGTAGACAACAGGAGAGCTTGATCCAGAGCAACGTGGCTCCGTGTTTGTGATGCCGCCGGCTCCCCACACGCAGCACCGGTGGGCGTGGAGGGCGGTCAGGTGAACCACGCTTGCAGGTAAGTCAGTGGATGCTGAGAGAACAGATGCTAGATTAGCTGAGTATGTCCCGGTTAAGATTCCGGGGGTGAGTGTGGGTCAACTTTAGATTTTTGTCAGAGCCTTGTTGCAAGTGATCTTGGCTGCCATGTCCCACTCACAGATCCAGGTGTGAGGGGAAAGTCCTCCTAGGTGGTTCTTTTGGCCCGCAAAGGAGCCTGAACATTCAGCCTTCCGTGTCGGGTTCCAGGTATATAAGGTCCTATTCAGCGCCGATGATAACTTGCGCTATGAGAGGATTCACCAGGTGTAATCACAAAGGTGGCTGCAGCAGCAAGGGTTCCTGGCGCGAACAACCGCCACTGGAATAGCTGCAGGGTGTGCCAGGCCCACTTGCCCAGTGCCACCATGTCAGGGTTTCTTGTCGCTCATCACCTATGTCCCTTTAAGGATTCTCTGCAGTCAGATTCCAAGCTTATATTAACCTGGTCACGCCCCTTCCACCTTGCTTCAGTATTGTTTGAGCTCACTAGTTCAAGTTCCTATACTCTGCAGGAGAAACTTTCCAGGCTCTCCTTATTTACACGGATTACCTCCAATAACCACAGAACAGGATAGTTTGTGTTTAAAGACAATTCCCAACTGGATCTACGTTTAACCGTTACAGGAATCAATACCTTTTACAGCAGCACCTGCTACAAACAAGTAAGACCGGAGCTATTAACTAAATACTTCATCTCCTCGCTGAGTATTCCTACCTCCTTGTGACTGACCTCCGGTTGTATTAAAAGCCTCCTGATTCTTTTCAACAAGTAACCTGCACTTGAGCTCTCATTACCTGCTCTCTCCAAATCACCTCTGCCATTTTCAGAACGCAGCTGCTACACGCTGCACACACTACTCACAGCGTGTCCTTTCCTCTGCAGCACAGAAGCCTGTCAGCACAGGCAGTACAGACTCACCACTAACACAGTCTTACTCTGAACTCAGTTTACACAGGTGCCTCTTTCCTTGCATCAGAAGCCAAGTACGCTCTGCTAATAATTTTGATTCAAGTTAAGCTAAAGCTCTGGGAACTTCCTTATTTATTTTATCCTGATTCAGAAATACTGATCAGGATAGACACTTACAGTAACTCTCTTTTGCCTTGTTGGGAATACTTAGCAACAGATAGCTTCGTATTTAACCTTCACTGGCATACATTCAAACTTATTAGCTCCGCAGCTGAGATCCACAATCTAGCTAACTGTGATCCTTACATAATACTGAAGCCCTAAATATGGATCCAGCGGAGCTACCCCAAATAGTGTACGCACTATCACAGAGGGTGGATCAATTGAGTCAGGGACTCAGGGAATTACAGGTTGACGATGTTACAAACAATCTTCTCGACTTATTTCAAGATCTTAAGAGACATATCACGGAAGCTCAAGCCAAACAAAGGCATTACTATAATCTTCGACGACGCCAAGCACCTACCTACAACGTCGGAGACATGGTATGGTTATCCACTAAGAACATTAAATTAAGGACACCTAGTAAGAAACTTAGCACTTCTTTCATTGGACCTTTTCCTATAACAAGGATCGTGAATCCCAACGCTGTCACCTTAAGTCTACCCTCTAACTACAGACTACACCCCACTTTCCATGTAAGTTTACTCAAACCTCACCGGCAAACCAGAAGCTTGGACACCTTAACACCTCCTGAAACTCTGATCGATTCGGATGACGAATATGAAGTTGACTCCATATTAGATTCCCGCATCGTCAGTGGTGTTCTTCAGTATTTGATTTATTGGAAGGGTTTCACTTCTGAGGAGGATTCTTGGGAACCGTCTACCAATGTACATGCTCCCAGACTAGTTTCCTTCTTCCATAGGAGGAATCCGGATCGGCCTCGTTTTGTAGCTTCTGGGCAGCTACCCTGAGAGGGGGGGTATGTCAGGGTTTCTTGTCGCTCATCACCTATGTCCCTTTAAGGATTCTCTGCAGTCAGATTCCAAGCTTATATTAACCTGGTCACGCCCCTTCCACCTTGCTTCAGTATTGTTTGAGCTCACTAGTTCAAGTTCCTATACTCTGCAGGAGAAACTTTCCAGGCTCTCCTTATTTACACGGATTACCTCCAATAACCACAGAACAGGATTGTTTGTGTTTAAAGACAATTCCCAACTGGATCTACGTTTAACCGTTACAGGAATCAATACCTTTTACAGCAGCACCTGCTACAAACAAGTAAGACCGGAGCTATTAACTAAATACTTCATCTCCTCGCTGAGTATTCCTACCTCCTTGTGACTGACCTCCGGTTGTATTAAAAGCCTCCTGATTCTTTTCAACAAGTAACCTGCACTTGAGCTCTCATTACCTGCTCTCTCCAAATCACCTCTGCCATTTTCAGAATGCAGCTGCTACACGCTGCACACACTACTCACAGTGTGTCCTTTCCTCTGCAGCACAGAAGCCTGTCATCAGCACAGGCAGTACAGACTCACCACTAACACAGTCTTACTCTGAACTCAGTTTACACAGGTGCCTCTTTCCTTGCATCAGAAGCCAAGTACGCTCTGCTAATAATTTTGATTCAAGTTAAGCTAAAGCTCTGGGAACTTCCTTATTTATTTTATCCTGATTCAGAAATACTGATCAGGATAGACACTTACAGTAACTCTCTTTTGCCTTGTTGGGAATACTTAGCAACAGATAGCTTCGTATTTAACCTTCACTGGCATACATTCAAACTTATTAGCTCTGCAGCTGAGATCCACAATCTAGCTAACTGTGATCCTTACACACCACTCATATCTTGTGTAACAGTAGTGTAAATTAAAAAAAAAAAAAACTTTTTTGACTGTGAAACATCAGTCTGCTAGTGTAATCTAATTGCAGTTGCCTGCCTGCCAGCGTGTGTGCCAGGCCCACTTGCCCAGTGCCACCATTCATATCTGCTGTAACAGTACTGTAAATTTAAAAAAAAAAATCTTTTTTGACTGTGAAACATCAGTCTGCTAGTGTAATATAATTGCAGTTGCCTGCCTGCCAGAATGTGTGCCAGGCTCACAGCGTATACTGTGCCCACTTGCCCAGTGCCACCACTCATATCTTGTGTAACAGTAGTGTAAATTTAAAAACAAAAAACTTTTTGGACTGTGAAACATCAGTCTGCTTTTTTGTGTCAGGCTCACAGCATATACTGTGCCCACTTGCCCAGTGCCACCACTCATATCTTGTTTAATAGTAGTGTAAGTGTACATTTAAAAAAATAAAAACTTTTTGGACTGTGAAACATCAGTCTGCTTTTTTGTGTCAGGCTCACAGCGTATACTGTGCCCACTTGCCCAGTGCCACCACTCATATCTTTTTTAATAGTAGTGTAAGTGTACATTTAAAAAAAAAAAAAACTTTTTGGACTGTGAAATATCAGTCTGCTTTTTTGTGTCAGGCTCACAGCGTATACTGTGCCCACTTGCCCAGTGCCACCACTCATATCTTGTTTAATAGTAGTATGTTCAGTCATTTATTTCTAGACAAGACTGTGATAATGCTAGAAAGGACTGATAAGATCCCCATGAGGGAAGGGTAAGCTTTACTCAGAGACTAAGTATGGAATTGCAAGCTTACATAACAGGGCTAATTTATGCTGGTTGACACTATTTTATGGCAAAAGGTTTTTAATAATAAATATTGGTTTTTTTAGACACTTTGAAGGTTCCTTTGGGTTTCTTTCAGGGGTTGTTACCCACATGGCTATTATTAAAACACTTAGGAGTGTCTCTTTAGGCCTCACAGCACCTGAGTAAGGTGGTAGGGGACTAATTTCGAGCCTCAGATGCGCAGTTAGATTGACTAGATCTTCAGGCTGCTTCACATGGAGGGTCCTGCTGCAGTTAAAACTCTTAACTACTTGCCGAGCTCTTCATTCCATTCCTCGGCCGTCTGTAGCTCAGTGCATGGAGACAATCGGACTAATGGTAGCGGCAATGGACATAGTCCCTTTTGCATGGATACACCTCAGACAACTGCAACTATGCATGCTCAAACAGTGGAATGGGGATTATGCAGATTTGTCTCCTCAAATACAGTTGGACCAGGGGACCAGAGATTCTCTTCTCTGGTGGTTGTCTCAGGATCACCTGTCTCAGGGAATGTGTTTCCGCAGACCAGAGTGGATCATCGTAACGACCGACGCCAGTCTGTTGGGCTGGGGTGCAGTCTGGGACTCCCTGAAAGCTCAGGGCTTATGGTCTCGGGAAGAAACTCTTCTCCCGATAAACATTCTGGAACTGAGGGCGATATTCAACGCTCTTCAGGCATGGCCTCAGCTAGCTGCGGCCAAATTCATCAGATTTCAGTCGGACAACATCACGACTGTAGCTTACATCAACCATCAAGGGGGAACAAGGAGTCCCCTAGCAATGATGGAAGTAACCAAAATAATCAGGTGGGCGGAGGATCACTCTTGCCACCTCTCAGCAATTCACATCCCAGGAGTAGACAACTGGGAGGCGGATATTCTAAGTCGTCTGACTTTTCATCCGGGGGAGTGGGAACTCCACCCGGAGGTATTTGCCAAGCTGACTCAGCTATGGGGCACTCCAGAATTGGATCTGATGGCGTCCCGTCAGAATGCCAAACTTCCTCTTTATGGGTCCAGGTCCCGGGATCCCCAGGCGGTGTTGATAGATGCTCTAGCAGCGCCTTGGTCCTTCAATCTGGCCTATGTGTTTCCACCGTTTCCTCTCCTTCCTCGTCTGGTTGCCAGAATCAAGCAGGAGAGGGCGTCGGTGATTCTAATAGCGCCTGCGTGGCCACGCAGGACATGGTATGCAGACCTAGTGGACATGTCATCCGTTCCACCATGGACTCTGCCAATGAGGCAGGACCTTCTACTTCAAGGTCCTTTCAAACATCCAAATCTAATTTCTCTGCGTCTGACTGCTTGGAGATTGAACGCCTAATTCTATCTAAGCGTGGTTTCTCTGAGTCGGTTATCGATACCCTGATTCAGGCTAGAAAGCCTGTCACCAGGAAAATCTACCATAAGATTTGGCAAAAATATCTTTGTTGGTGCGAATCCAAGGGTTACTCATGGAGTAAGATTAGGATTCCCAGGATATTGTCTTTTCTCCAAGATGGTTTGGAGAAAGGATTGTCAGCTAGTTCCTTACAAGGACAGATATCTGCTTTGTCTATTCTTTTACCCAAACGTCTGGCGGAGGTACCAGACGTTCAAGCGTTTACTCAGGCTTTAGTCAGAATCAAGCCTGTTTATAGACCTGTGGCTCCGCCATGGAGTCTGAATTTAGTTCTTTCAGTTCTGCAAGGGGTTCCGTTTGAACCGTTACATTCCATAGATATTAAGCTTTTATCTTGGAAAGTTTTGTTTTTGGTAGCTATCTCTTCTGCTCGAAGAGTTTCAGAGTTATCTGCTTTACAGTGTGTCTCACCTTACTTGGTGTTCCATGCAGATAAGGTAGTTTTGCGTACCAAACGCTGTTTTCTTCCTAAGGTTGTGTCTAATAAGAATATTAACCAGGAAATTGTTGTTCCTTCTCTGTGTCCTAATGAGTGATGCGCAACCATCATTGACAGAGGATGTAGATAACAGTGATATGTCTCAGTCAGGCAGCATTACAGACATGGACTTACGGTGTGATGATGATGTTGTACCCGCTGCTGCTTCCTTTGTTGATTTGTCAGATACAAGTGAAGCGGTTGATGATGACGATGCGTCCGTGGATGTCACGTGGGTGCCCGCTAGAAGAGAAGAAGAACAGGGGGAAAGTTCAGATGGGGAGACAGAGGAGGAGGAGGAGGAGATGAGTTGGAAGCAGGGGGAGGTCGTCGCAAGGAGCTAGTGGCACAGTCAGACAGCATGCATCGGCACCCGGGGTCAGCCAGACAGCACGACAATCAACGCATGCTGTTGCCACCACCAGAATGCCGTCATCGCAGAGCTCAGCAGTGTGGCATTTTTTTTGTGTGTCTGCCTCTGACAACAGCGATGCCATTTGCAACCTGTGCCAAAAGAAACTGAGTCGTGGGAAGTCCAACACCCACCTAGGTACAACTGCTTTGTGAAGGCACATGATCGCACATCACAAATGCCTATGGGATCAACACATGAGTACAAGCAGCACACAAACTCAAAGCCGCCATCCTCCTCCTCCTGGTCCAGCATCTTCAGCCACGTCAACCACTGCTGTCCTCCTTGCCCCCTCTCAACCATCCGCCACTCCATCTTTCGCCTTGAGCAGTTCCTGCTCATCACCAGCCCACAGTCAGGTGTCTATCAAGGACATGTTTGAGCGTAAGAAGCCAATGTCTCAAAGTCACCCCCTTTGCCCGGCGTCTGACAGCTGGCTTGTCTGAACTCTTAGCCCACCAGCTTTTACCATACAAGCTGGTGGAGTCTGAGGCGGTCAAAAAATTTGTAGCTATTGGGACACCGCAGTGGAAGGTACCCGGCCGAAATTTCTTTGCACAAAAGGCAATCCCCAACCTGTACTCGATTGTGCAAAAGGAAGTAATGGCATGTCTGGCACACAGTGTTGGGGCAAGGGTCCATCTGACCACTGATACCTGGTCTGCAAATCATGGTCAGGGCAGGTATATCACCTACACTGCGCATTGGGTAAACCTGCTGACGGCTGCCAAGCATGGAATGCGTGGCTCTGCAGAGGAGTTTGTGACACCGCCACGACTTGCAGGCAGGCCTGCGTCCACCTCCTCTACTCCTCCTACTCCATCCTCTTCCATAACCTCTTCCTCGGCTGAGTCCTCTTCTGCTGCTGCATCTTGCTCCACATCAACAGCACCCCCCAGCTCCCCAGGTACTATTCCACATCCCGGATACGGCAGTGTCACGCCGTCTTGGGGTTGACTTGCCTGAAAGCAGAGAGTCACACCGGACCAGCACTCCTGTCCGCCCTGAACGCACAGGTGGATCAGTGGCTGACTCTGCACCAACTGGAGATCGGCAAAGTGGTTAGTGACAACGGAAGCAATTTGGTGGCGGCATTGAATTTGGGCAAGTTGACACATGTGCCGTGCATGGCACATGTGTGTAATCTGATCGTACAACACTTTGTGCATAAGTACCCAGGCTTACAGGACGTCCTGAAGCAGGCCAGGAAGGTGTGTGGCCATTTCAGGCGTTCCTACACAGTCATGGCGCACTTTATCCAGCGGCGAAACAACATGCCAGTGAGGCGCTTGATTTGCGACAGCCCGACACGTTGGAATTCAACACTCCTAATGTTCGACCGCCTGCTCCAACAAGAAACAGCCGTTAACGACTATTTGTATGACTGGGGTGCTAGGACAGCCTCTGCGGAGCTGGGAATTTTTTTGCCACGTTACTGGAAGCTCATGCGCAATGCCTGTAGGCTCATGCGTCCTTTTGAGGAGGTGACAAACCTAGTCAGTCGCACCGAAGGCACCATCAGCAACATCATACCATTTGTTTTCTTCCTGGAGCATGCCCTGCGAAGAGTGCTGGATCAGGCCGTAGATGTGCGTGAAGAGGAAGAGGAAGAGTTGTGGTCACCATCACCACCAGAAACAGCCTTATCAGCATCGCTTGCTGGACCAGTGGCAACGCTGGAAGAGGATTGTGAGGAAGAGGAGTCAGAGGAGGAATGTGGCTTTGAGGAGGAGGAAGACCAACCACAACAGGCATCCCAGGGTGCTCATTGTCACCTATCTGGTACCCGTGGTGTTGTACGTGGCTGGGGGGAAGAAGATACCTTCAGTGAGATCACTGAGGATGAGGAACAGGACATGAGTAGCTCGGCATCCAACCTTGTGCAAATGCGGTCTTTCATGCTGTCGTGCCTGTTGAGGGATCCTAGTATAAAAAAGCTGAAGGAGAACGACTTGTACTGGGTGTCCACGCTACTAGACCCCCGGTATAAGAAGTGCCTGAAATGTTACCGAATTACTTCAAGTCGGAAAGGATGCAGCAGTTCCAAAATAAATTAAAAAGTATGCTTTACACAGCGTATAAGGGTGATGTCACAGCACAACGGGAATCTAACAGGGGAAGAGATGAAAGTAATCCTCCTCCTCCCACGACCACGCCGGCAAGGACAGGACGCTTTACAGACGTGTTGTTGATGGAGGATATGCAGAGCTTTTTAAGTCCTATGCATTGCCACAGCCCTTCGGGGTCCACCCTCAGAGAATGACTCGACCGACAGGTAGCAGACTACCTCGCCTTAACTGCAGATCTCGACACTCTGAGGAGCGATGAACCCCTTGAATACTGGGTGTTCAGGCTTGACCTGTGGCCTGAGCTATCCCAATTTGCAATAGAACTTCTGGCCTGTCCCACTTCAAGTGTCCTGTCAGAAAGGACCTTCAGTGCAGCAGGAGGTATTGTCACTGAGAAGAGAAGTCGTCTAGGTCAAAAAAGTCTAGATTACCTCACCTTTATTAAGATGAATGAGGGATGGATCCTAAAGGGACTGACAGTGGGCGATACATTTGACTGAGATGAGCTGCCTTGGGCTAAAAATGGTCCACACGCTGCTGTATTTTATCTCTGAATGCCGGATGACTTGCGTGACTTATCCGCCACCAACTAGGGTTCAAGCCGCAATGTTTTAGGGCACTTTCTGCCTGGGAAACAAACATCATTTTTTCTGACCGCTGCTACAGCATCGGCTGCAACAATACCTAATTTTTCAGGCATGTGTACATGCCTAATTTTTCTGGCCTCTGGTGCAGCACTGTGGCTTCAAAAACCAAACCAATAAAAAAGGCACATAACAGGGATTAAACTGATAGGAATAGTACTACTTAACACACCACTCCTATCTGGTGGCACAGTAGATTGCACGCGCAGTGCCCCAAATTTGAAGTAGGAGGACCGACCAAGCATCTTTTTCCATCTCCCAGTTCCTAAAATCCATGCCATATACATGTCCCCTGATAGGGGATGTAACAGGGATTAAACTGATAAGAATAGTACTACTGAACACACCACTCCTATCTGGTGGCACAGTAGATTGCAAGCGCAGTTCCCCAAATTTGAAGTAGGAGGACCGACCAAGCATCTTTTTCCATCTCCCGGTTCCTAAAATCCATGCCATATACACTTCCCCTGATAGGGGACGTAACAGGGATTAAACTGATAAGAATAGTACTACTGAACACACCACTCATATCTGGTGGCACAGTAGATTGCACGCGCAGTGCCCCAAATTTGAAGTAGGAGGACCGACCAAGCATCTTTTTCCATCTCCCGGTTAATAAAATCCATGCCATATACATGTCCCCTGATAGGGGACGTAACAGGGATTAAACTGATAAGAATAGTACTACTGAACACACCACTCCTATCTGGTGGCACAGTAGATTGCACGCGCAGTTCCCCAAATTTGAAGTAGGAGGACCGACCAAGCATCTTTTTCCATCTCCCGGTTCCTAAAATCCATGCCATATACACTTCCCCTGATAGGGGACGTAACAGGGATTAAACTGATAAGAATAGTACTACTGAACACACCACTCATATCTGGTGGCACAGTAGATTGCACGCGCAGTGCCCCAAATTTGAAGTAGAAGGACCGACCAAGCATCTTTTTCCATCTCCCGGTTAATAAAATCCATGCCATATACACGTCCCCTTATAGGGGACGTAACAGGGATTAAACTGATAAGAATAGTACTACTTAACACACCACTCCTATCTGGTGGCACAGTAGATTGCACGCGCAGTTCCCCAAATTTGAAGTAGGAGGACCGACCAAGCATCTTTTTCCATCTCCCGGTTCCTAAAATCCATGCCATATACACTTCCCCTGATAGGGGACGTAACAGGGATTAAACTGATAAGAATAGTACTACTGAACACACCACTCATATCTGGTGGCACAGTAGATTGCACGCGCAGTGCCCCAAATTTGAAGTAGGAGGACCGACCAAGCATCTTTTTCCATCTCCCGGTTAATAAAATCCATGCCATATACATGTCCCCTGATAGGGGACGTAACAGGGATTAAACTGATAAGAATAGTACTACTGAACACACCACTCCTATCTGGTGGCACAGTAGATTGCACGCGCAGTTCCCCAAATTTGAAGTAGGAGGACCGACCAAGCATCTTTTTCCATCTCCCGGTTCCTAAAATCCATGCCATATACACTTCCCCTGATAGGGGACGTAACAGGGATTAAACTGATAAGAATAGTACTACTGAACACACCACTCATATCTGGTGGCACAGTAGATTGCACGCGCAGTGCCCCAAATTTGAAGTAGGAGGACCGACCAAGCATCTTTTTCCATCTCCCGGTTAATAAAATCCATGCCATATACACGTCCCCTGATAGGGGACGTAACAGGGATTAAACTGATAAGAATAGTACTACTTAACACATTTTATAATAACGCAGAGAGAGGCAATGCAGAGAGAGGAGACTGAAGAAGAGGAGTCAGAGGAGGAAGGTGGCTTTGAGGAGGTGGAAGACCAAACACAGCAGGCGTCCAGGGGGCTTGTTGTCACCATTCGGGGACCCTTGGTGTTGTACGTGGCTGGGTGGAGGAAGAGACCTTCAATGACATCAGTGAGGACAAGGAACGGGACATGGCTAGCTTGGTATCCAACCTTGTGCAAATGGGGAGTTTGCAGTTGTGCAAATGGACTGTTTGCGGTGCGTTAAATGGGGAGTTTGTTCTGTCACTGTGAAGCGGGCCTAACCCTTACACTACCTGATCGATACAACATCATACCTGATGTTTTAAAGCACGTTATTCCAAACAATTTAGGAATGTTCGGTGATTAATGCCCTTTATGGATTCAAACCAGACTCTGCATCAACTATGTAATTTTCCATGGGAGTTTTGCCATGGATCCCCCTCCAGCATGCCACAGTCCAGGTGTTAGTCCCCTTGAAACTACTTTTCCATCACTATTGTGGCCAGAAAAATTTGCCTGCCTATTGAAGTCAATGGCGGTTCGTCCGTTCGCAAACTTTTGCTGAAGTTCGCGGTCCGCGAACGCAAAATTTTATGTTCGCGACATCACTAATCTTTACTAGCTTGCTATTGTTGTATAGGTGAAGGTGTGTAAAGTTAGACCTGTGAGCAAGGAGTGGTAATGACACTAAAAGATAGAAAGAAAATAAATAACAAAAAATATAACATTTGTATTCATTTGGACCATAGGGTGCGTCCTGAGATATAAAGGGTCATTGACAATCCATTGTTGTTTTGACCTTCATAGGGAACAAATAAGTGAGCATAACATCATACAAAATGTACTATGTAGATTCATACTGCACCGTGTCCTAGGCTGCTGTCCTCTTCTTGTCTTGTGGGGGTTGATAGAGCAAGTTCACTGAAGAATAAAGTCGGGTCAGTTCCAGGTTTGTAAATTATTGTTTTGTTGTTGTGGGTAGCTATTATGGAGACTGGAAATCCCCACCTGTATGGGATTTTATGGTTCCGTAGATGAGTAGTGATAGAAGAAACGTCTTTCCTCTTCTGTAGTGTAGCCTGAGAAAGATCAGTGAAGATGTGTATCTCTTCTCCAGCATGGTAGATGTTCCTCTTGATTCTTGCACTTCGGAGGATATCCTCTTTGTCTTTAAATCTTAAGAATTTGAGAATTTGACAATGATGTCCCGCAGAGGAGCTTTGGGGGGGGGGGGGGGCATCGCCCTCAGGGCTCTGTGAGCCCTTTCTATCAGGATGTCTGGGGCAGTGGGGCTTTCTTTAATGATTTTGAAGAGAGCCTGCAGATAGCCTTCTATTGCCGTGGGTAGCACAGTCTCAGATACTCCTCTTATCCTAAGGTTGTTTGTGCGGCATCTATTTTCCAAATCTTCTAGTTTTTCATTAAGAAAAAATAGTTTATCTTCATGGTCACTGATGTTTGCTGCGTTGTTCTGGATCGCCATGTTAGTGGGTGTTTGTTTCTCTTGTAAGGTGTATCCAGTCCACGTATTCATCCATTACTTGTGGGATATTCTCCTTCCCAACAGGAAGCTGCAAGAGGATCACCCACAGCAGAGCTGTCTATATAGCTCCTCCCCTAACTGCCACCTCCAGTCATTCTCTTGCAGCTCTCGACAAGGGAAGTAGCTAGAGATATGTGGTGCATTAATGTAGTTTATCTTCAATCAAAAGTTTGTTATTTTCAAACGGTACCGGAGTTGTACTATTTTAGCCTCAGGCAGAAAGTTGAAGAAGAGTCTACCTGTGGTCTTTGATGATCTTAGCAGGTTGTAACTAAGATCCATTGCTGTTCTCACACATAACTGAAGAGATGGGGAACTTCAGCCGGGGGAATAGCGTGCAGGGTCTCCTGCTCTGAGGTATGTGCAGTTTTAAATTTTTCTAGAGAAATGATATGCTAGAAAAAGCTGACAATACCGGATTTATTTAAGGTAAGCCTGATTACAGTGATTTAATAACGACTGGTATCATGCTTGCTGTAAAGGGTAATATTTTTATTATTTACTCACATTACTGAATAAGATATAACGTTTGCTTGAAGGTGTATGAACGTTTATTACATATTGGTGATAAAACTTTATTCTGGGGCCCAGTTTTTTCCACATGGCTGACTAGATTTTGCCTAGGGATAGTTTTATAAGGCCCTCTCACTGTGAGTACAGGTTGGGAGGGGCCTATTTTCGTGCCTAAATTGTGCATTAGTTTTGTAGTTTGAGACATCCAGCTTCCCTGAAGGAGTCCCCTGAACATTTAGGACCTCTCTAAAGGGTTTTTGTGCCTTCCAAAGTCATTGTATGGGCAGGTAGGGCCACAGTAGGGCTGTGGCAGTTTGGTGTGACTGTTTAAACATGTTTATATCATTTTTTTGATCCAGTTTTGAAACTAAGGGGTTAATCATCCATTTGCAAGTGGGTGCAA
Source organism: Bombina bombina (assembly GCF_027579735.1). Classification (NCBI taxonomy): domain Eukaryota; kingdom Metazoa; phylum Chordata; class Amphibia; order Anura; family Bombinatoridae; genus Bombina; species Bombina bombina. The sequence continues at coordinate 766,298,841 of NC_069504.1, read as the reverse complement.
TGCTCTTTTAGCCTATTATACACACTGTAAAAATGTCGTAAGATTTACTGCTTTTTTCATTGTTTTGCAGTTTCTGTGATTGTTTTTTTCTCTTAAAGGCACAGTACCGTTTTTATTTTTTGCTTGTTCACAGTTATTAAAGTGTTTTCCAAGCTTGCTGGTCTCATTACTAGTCTGTTTAAACATGTCTGACATAGAGGAAACTCATTGTTCATTATGTTTAGAAGCCATTGTGGAACCCCCTCTTAGAATGTGTACCAAATGCACTGATTTTACTATAGATTACAAAGACCATATTCTGGCTTTAAAAAATTTATCACCAGAAGAAATTGACAAGGAGGAAGTTATGCCGTCTAACTCTCCCCACGTGTCAGATCCTATAAAACCCGCTCAGGGGACGCCTAGTACATCTAGCGCGCCCATTGCGTATACCTTGCAAGACATGGCGGCAGTTATGAATCATACCCTTACAGAGGTATTATCTAAACTGCCAGGATTGCAAGGAAAGGGAGACAGCTCTGGGACTAGAATAAATACAGAGCTCTCTGACGCTTTAGTAGCTATGTCTGATACACCCTCACATTATACTGAAGCTGAAGCAGGGGAGCTTCAATCTGTGGGTGAATTTTCTGATTCAGAGAAGATACTTCAATCTGATTCAATTTAAGCTTGAACACCTCTGCGTATTGCTCAGGGAGGTTTTAGCAACTCTGGACGACTGTGACACTATTGTAGTCCCAGAGAAATTATGTAGATTGGATAAATACTATGCAGTACCTACTTACACTGATGTTTTTCCAATCCCTAAAAGGTTTTCTGAAATTATTACTAAGGAATGGGATAGACCAGGTGTACCGTTCTCTCCCCCTCCTGTTTTTAAAAAGATGTTTCCTATAGACGCCGTTACACGGGACTTATGGCAGACGGTTCCTAAGGTGGAGGGAGCAGTTTCTACTCTAGCTAAGCGTACCACTATCTCTGTCGAGGACAGTTGTGCTTTTCTAGATCCAATGGATAAAAAATTAGAGGGTAACCTTAAGAAGATTTTTATTCAACAAGGTTTTATTCTCCAGCCTCTTGCATGTATTGCCCCAGTCACTGCTGCTGCGGCTTTCTGGTTTGAGTCCCTAGAGGAGGCTCTACAGGTTGAAACCCCGTTGGAAGATATTATTGACAAGCTTAGGGCCCTTAAGCTAGCCAATTCATTTGTTTCTGATGCTGTTGTTCATTTAACCAAGCTAACGGCTAAAAATTCAGGTTTTGCTATTCAGGCACGCAAGGCGCTATGGCTTAAATCCTGGTCAGCTGACATGACTTCAAAGTCTAAACTTCTCAACATTCCCTTCAAAGGACAGACCCTATTCGGGCCTGGACTGAAGGAGATAATTTCTGACATCACTGGAGGAAAAGGTCACGCCCTTCCTCAAGACAGGTCCAACAAATTAAGGACCAAACAGTCTAGTTTTCAGCCCTTCTGAAACTTCAAGAGTGGCGCAGCTTCAACTTCCTCTAACACAAAACAAGAGGGAACTTTTGCCCAGTCTAAGCCGGTCTGGAGACCTAACCAGACTTGGAACAAGGGGAAACAGGCCAAAAAGCCTGCTGCTGCCTCTAAGACAGCATGAAGGAGCAGCCCCCGATCTGGAAACGGATCTAGTAGGGGGCAGACTCTCTCTCTTGGCCCAAGCTTGGGCAAGAGATGTCCAGGATCCCTGGGCATTGGAAATTGTGTCCTAGGGTTATCTTCTGGAATTCAAAACCTCTCCCCCAAAAGGGAGATTTCATCTCTCACTTTTATCTGCAAACCAGATAAAAAGAAAGGCATTCTTACATTGTGTTCAAGACCTTCTAATTATGGGAGTGATCCACCCAGTTCCGCAGAAGGAACAGGGTCAGGGCTTCTATTCAAATCTGTTTGTAGTTCCCAAGAAAAAGAGGGAACATTCAGACCAATCTTAGATCTCAAGATCTTAAACAAATTTCTCAGAGTTCCATCCTTCAAGATGGAGACTATTCAAACCATCCTTCCTATGATCCAGGAGGGTCAATATATGACTACCGTAGACCTAAAGGATGCTTATCTTCACATCCCGATACACAAAGATCATCATCGTTTTTTCAGGTTTGCCTTTCTAGACAGGCACTACCAGTTTGTGGCTCTTCCCTTCGGGTTGGCCACGGCACCAAGAATCTTTACAAAGGTTCTAGGGTCCCTTCTAGCGGTCCTAAGGCCGCGGGGTATAGCAGTAGCCCCTTGCTTAGACGACATTCTGATACAGGCGTCGACTTTTCAAGTTGCCAGGTCCCACACGGACATTGTTCTGGCATTTCTGAGGTCCCATGGGTGGAAGGTGAACGAAGAAAAGAGCTCTCTATCACCTCTAACAAAAGTTTAATTCCTAGGGACTCTGATAGACTCGGTAGAAATGAAGATTTACCTAACGAAGGCCAGATTGTCAAAACTTCTAGACTCTTGCCGTGTTCTTTATTCCACTTCTCGTCCTTCAGTGGCTCAGTGTATGGAAGTAATCGGTTTAATGGTAGCGGCAATGGACATAGTACCGTTTGCCCGCCTACATCTCAGACCGCTGCAATTTTGCATGCTCAGTCAGTGGAATGGGGATTACACAGATTTTTCCCCTCTACTAAATCTGGATCAATAAACCAGGGATTCTCTTCTCTGGTGGCTATCTCAGGTCCATCTGTCCAAGGGGATGAGTTTCCGCAGGCCAGATTGTACTATAGTAATGACAGATGCCAGCCTTCTGGGCTGGGGTGCAGTCTGGAACTCCCTGAAGGCTCAGGGCTCGTGGACTCAGTAGGAGGCTCTCCTTCCAATAAACATTCTGGAATTAAGAGCAATATTCAATGCTCTTCAGGCTTGGCCTCAGCTAGCTGCGGTCAGGTTCATCAGATTTCAGTCGGACAACATCACGACAGTAGCCTACATCAACCATCAGGGGGGAACAAGGAGCCCCCTGGCAATTTTAGAGGTTTCAAAGATAATTCTATGGGCAGAGGTTCACTCTTGCCATCTCTCAGCTATCCATATCCCAGGAGTAGAGAACTGGGAGGCGGATTTTATAAGTCGGCAGACTTTTCATCCAGGGGAGTGGGAGCTCCATCCGGAGGTATTTGCCCAGCTGATTCAACTATGGGGCAAACCAGAACTGGATCTCATGGCGTCTCGTCAGAACGCCAAACTTCCTTGTTACGGGTCCAGGTCAAGGGATCCCCAGGCAGCGCTGGTAATGCTCTAGCAGCGCCCTGGTCCTTCAGCCTGGCTTTTGTGTTTCCACCGTTTCCTCTGCTCCCTCGGCTGATTGCCAAGATCAAGCAGGAGAGAGCTTCTGTGATTTTGATAGCTCCTGCGTGGCCACGCAGGACTTGGTACGCAGATCTGGTGGACATGTCATCCTTTCCACCATGGACTCTGCCGCTGAGGCAGGCCCTTCTACTTCAAGGTCCCTTCAAGCATCCAAATCTAATTTCTCTGCATCTGACTGCTTGGAGATTGCACGCTTGATTTTATCAAAGCGTGGTTTTTCCGAGTCGGTCATTGATACCTTAATTCAGGCTCGAAAGCCTGTCACCAGGAAAATCTATCATAAGATATGGTGTAAATATCTTCATTGGTGTGAATCCAAGGGTTACTCATGGAGTAAAGTCAGGATTCCCAGGATATTGTCTTTTCTCCAAGAAGGATTGGAGAAGGGATTGTCAGCTAGTTCCTTAAAGGGACAGATTTCTGCTCTGTCTATTCTTTTGCACAAGCATCTGGCGGATGTTCCAGATGTTCAGGCGTTTTGTCAGGCTTTAGTTAGAATCAAGCCTGTGTTTAATCCTGTTGCTCCACCATGGAGTTTAAGTTTAGTTCTTAAAGTTCTTCAAGGGGTTCCGTTTGAACCTCTGCATTCCATAGATATCAAGCTTTTATCTTGGAAAGTTCTATTCTTGGTAGCTATCTCTTCGGCTCGAAGAGTTTCAGAGTTATCTGCCTTGCAGTGTGATTCCCCTTATCTGATCTTCCATGCAGATAAGGTAATGTTGCGTACCAAACCTGGGTTTCTTCCTAAGGTGGTATCTAATAAGAATATCAATCAGGAGATTGTTGTTCCGTCACTGTGTCCTAATCCTTCTTCAAAGAAGGAACGTCTATTACACAATCTTGACGTGGTTCGTGCTTTAAAGTTTTATTTACAAGCTACTAAAGAATTTCGTCAAACATCTGCATTGTTTGTTGTCTACTCCGGACAGAGGAAAGGCCAAAAGGCTCCGGCAACTTCTCTTTTCTTTTGGTTAAGAAGTATAATCCGCTTAGCTTATGAGACTGCTGGCCAGCAGCCTCCTGTAAGAATTACAGTTCATTCCACTAGAGCAGTGGTTTCCACATGGGCTTTTAAAAATGAGGCTTCTGTTGAACAGATTTGTAAGGCGGCGACTTGGTCTTCGCTTCATACTTTTTCTAAATTCTACAAATTTGATACTTTTGCTTCTTCGGAGGCTATTTTTGGGAGAAAGGTCTTACAGGCAGTGGTGCCTTTCGTTTAAGGGCCTGCCTTGTCCCTCCCTTCATCCGTGTCCTATAGCTTTGGTATTGGTATCCCACAAGTAATGGATGAATCAGTGGACTGGATACACCTTACAAGAGAAAACAAAATTTATGCTTATCTGATAAATTTATTTCTCTTGTGGTGTATCCTATCCACGGCCCGCCCTGTCATTTTAAGGCAGGTGTTTTTTATTTTTAAACTACAGTCACCACTGCACCCTATAGTTTCTCCTTTCTCTTGCTTGTCTTCGGTCGAATGACTGGAGGTGGCAGTTAGGGGAGGAGCTATATAGACAGCTCTGCTGTGGGTGATCCTCTTGCAGCTTCCTGTTGGGAAGGAGAATATCCCACAAGTAATGGATGAATCCGTGGACTGGATACACCACAAGAGAAATAAATTTATCAGGTAAGCATAAATTTTGTTTTTTTCTTCAAGTGCTTGTACTCTATGATCTAGAGCTCCCAGGTCTTTTCTGAGGTCCCCAAAGAGTGATCTCATTTTCTGCAATACCACATTAATATCTTCCTTAGATGAAAGATGTTTTATGTCATGCTTTGTTACAAAGGAGGATTGTTCTGGAGCTAGAGCTAGTTCTGGTGCTTGTCTCTGAGTGTCTGCCATGTCTTTACTGTTAAGCTCAGAAAGTGTATCTTTGGCTGTAAGATATTGATTCAGGGTTGTGCCCGTGTTAAGCACGTTTGTTTTGTTTTGTTTTTTACACGGCATTACCCAGGAGCTTAGAGTGGTTGTGGAGCTCTGTAAATGCTAAGGTGGTGTGTTTCTCTTTTTGTTTTTGTTTTTTGGGGAGGATAGGAGGGTAATCCTGACACTCAATATGAGGAGCAAAAATCTAGTCCCCAAAATAGATGCTGGACAGTGTTTCCACCCTATAGCCAAACAATATTGTGTTCAGTCTAAAGTTTTTATGCAGCTACTGTCTATGTGACTTCCAATAATAAATGTGGATATAACCATGAAGAGGAGCCCAGAGCGGGTGCTTTGTTGTTTAGAAGGCTCAGTGACGAGCCGCAGTAATTAGGCTGTGTTTAGGATGGGAATCAGGGTGTCAGTGGCAAGGACCTTTCTTCACCCCCCAAGGGCTCTGGCTATGGCTCACCTGAAATCCACTGTTGTGCTCCATGTGTGTATTGCCTCCGCACAGTGCCGCGCTGTGGCCGCCCCACCTGGTCCCTGAGTTGTATTGATGTGAGGGGTGTCGATTATTAGGTAAGGCTCTCTGTCCGGTGGAACTCTTGTTGGGCCGGGTGTGACTTTGGATATGTTAGCTGGCCGCCCAATATCACGCTCCGATGCTGGCCGGTGACACTGTGTATGCTTACGATCCTCCTGCTGTAGTAAGGCCGCAAGTTGCGCAGGGCTGTTTTAAGAGCTATAAGCGGCTATTTTTCAGGCGTCTTTCCTCCTGTGCATAGCATCGAGTCACATCTTACCCTTTAAGAATGGTTTGTAGGGGAAAATTGTGGGGAAATACGTCCGGTAGAGGGGTAGTTGCTGGTTTGGGATATTGGAGCCCTCTTAGAACACGGCCATCTTCTAGCGTGGCCAGACTCTGCCCCTCAATATCTTTCTTTTTTACATAGAGATGTTCAGGTGATATTTTCTAGTCATCTTTTTACAGCTATGCTGCATCACTTTCAAGTGTTTCAACATTTGGGTACCATGGCTCTAAGAATATTGGAAGAAAATTGCCTTTTTGAAATCCGTTACAATTTGAATTTAAGAGTAACAAGATTGGAGGCATATTATTGGCTACTGGAAGTCAGGTCACCAATGAAAGTAATGGACAGAAAGTCAGTGAAACAAAACTGACACAGAGGATCAGGAACAAACGATAATTGATTTTCTCAATAATGCAATCTAGCCAAACTGTTTTATAACATCATTACTTTTAATTGTTAAAATGTTTAAATCTATATGAAAAAGTTGTATATTTTTTAGAGGGCACACTCGTGATTTTAGGTTGAGATAACCATTTTAATTGTAATAATAAACCATATGTCTTTAGCCTTTTGAGCGCTTCTTTCTTTTCTCTTGCAAGGTGTATCCAGTCCACGGATTCATCCTTTACTTGTGGGATATTCTCATTCCCTACAGGAAGTGGCAAAGAGAGCACACAGCAGAGCTGTCCATATAGCTCCCCCTCTAGCTCCACCCCCCAGTCATTCTCTTTGCCGGCTCTAAGCACTAGGGTCTCTCTCGGGAGGGTAAAGTGAATGTGGTGTTAGAATCTAGTTCTTTCAGTTATTCAAGGGGTTCCGTTTGAACCTTTACATTCCATAGACATTAAGTTATTATCTTGGAAAGTTCTGTTTTTAGTAGCTATCTCTTCTGCTCGAAGAGTTTCAGAATTATCTGCCTTACAGTGTGATTCACCTTACCTGGTGTAACACGCAGATAAGGTAGTTTTGTGTACCAAGCCTGGTTTTCTTCCTAAAGTTGTTTCTAACAAGAATATTAACCAGGAAATAGTTGTTCCTTCTCTGTGTCCTAATCCATCTTCGTAGAAGGAACGTCTTTTACACAATCTTGATGTAGTTCGTGCTTTAAAGTTCTATTTACAAGCAACTAAGGATTTCAGACAAACATCTTCCTTGCTTGTTATCTATTCTGGTAAGAGGAGAGGTCAGAAAGCGACTGCTACCTCTCTTTCCTTTTGGCTGAAAAGCATCAACTGTTTGGCCTATGAGACTGCTGGCCAGCAGCCTCCTGAAAGAATTACTGCTCATTCTACCAGAGCAGTGGCTTCCACATGGGCTTTCAAAAATGAGGCTTCTGTTGAACAGATTTGTAAGGCAGCGACTTGGTCTTCACTGCATACTTTTGTCAAATTTTACGGAGGCTATTTTTGGGAGAAAGGTTTTGCAAGCAGTGGTGCCTTCCGTTTACGGTACCTGCCTTGTTCCCTCCCTTCATCCGTGTCCTAAAGCTTTGGTATTGGTATCCCACAAGTAAAGGATGAATTTGTGGACTGGATACAACTTACAAGAGAAAACAGAATTTATGCTTACCTGATAAATTACTTTCTCTTGCGGGGTATCCAGTCCACGGCCCGCCCTGGCATTTAGGTCAGGTAAAAACATTTTTGTTTAAACTACAGTCACCACTGCACCCTATGGTTTCTCCTTTTTCTTCCTAACCTTTGGTCGAATGACTGGGGGGTGGAGCTAGAGGGGGAGCTATATGGACAGCTCTGCTGTGTGCTCTCTTTGCCACTTCCTGTAGGGAATGAGAATATCCCACAAGTAAAGGATGAGTCCGTGGACTGGATACACCACAAGAGAAAGTAATTTATCAGGTAAGCATAAATTCTGTTTTTATTAATTTTATGTTTATGTGATGACCCTAACAAACATTTTGTGAACTTAACCAAGAGGTTCTGCTACTACTTTGGATTTTTTTTAAGTAATTTATACACAGGACTAGATATTGTTCATAGAATATTGAGACTGAAAATTATAAATATCACAATATTCAATTACTTCACAGAGAATTATAATATGGTGCAAATCAGAGTAGTGACATCAACCAAAACCATCTTAACAATAAGATCCCTCAGATTATATTAATTTACTATTCCTAAAAGTTTGATATCATGGTCTGAGTTGTATCCATCTGGTACTTGAGTTTTTAATTTAAAAATCCAGTACACTTCCCGTCTCCTCAGAATACTTAGCTTATCTCCTCTTACTGGTCTATTTATAGCTTTAATAGCATTCCAGACAAACATTTTTTTCATTCTGATGATGTTTATCTATAAAGGGCTAGATTACAAGTGAGGCGCAAATGGTTTTGCGCAAGCAATATTGTCTTTGCAAGCCTTTTTCATTGCGCTGATATTACAAGTTGAGTGGAATCGCCATTTACGCTTCAATCCTTACCGCGATCTCAGAGCTGTGGTTAACTGTTTTCTGAAACAAAAAAGTGGTACAAAACACTTCAAAATTACATTACAAAGTACAGTTACACTCATATTAACACTGTCTAATAAAAAATATTTTAAAAAATATTGCACAAAAAAGTTGTAAGAGCTTAAAGATCTCAGGTGTTAGAAAACAAAAGGCAGGCTTTAACATAGAGACACATAAATATGCATTGCTAAAGATGAGTGGTATATGTGTACCTATATATTAATGCATTTCTATGTGTATTTATGTATTTACAGTCATATATACACATATAAAAACATTAAAATATATGTACACACATATATATATATATATATATATATATATATATATATATACAGTATCTCATAAAAGTGAGTACACTCCCCTCACATTTTTGTAAATATTTTAGTATATCTTTTCATGTGACAACACTGAAGAAATTACACTTTGCTACAATGTAAAGTAAGTGAGTGTACAGCATGTGTAACAGTGTACATTTGCGGTCCCCTCAAAGTAATTCAACACACTGAAATTAATGTCTAAATAGTTTGCAACAAAAGTGAGTACACCCCTAAGTGGAAATGTCCAAATTGGGCCCAAAGTGTCAATATTGTGTATGGCCACCATTTTTTTCCAGCACTGCCTTAACCCTCTTGGGCATGGAGTTCACCAGAGCATCCCAGGTTGCCACTGGAGTCCTCCTCCACTACTCCATGACAACATCACAGAGCTAGTGGATGTTAGAGACCTTGCGCTCCCCCACCTTCCGTTTGTGGATGCCCCACAGATGATCAATAGGGTTAAGGTCTGGAGACATGCTTGGCCAGTCCATCACCTTTACCCTCAGCTTCTTTAGCAAGGCAGTGGTTGTCTTGGAGGTGTGTTTGGGGTCGTTATCATGTTGGAATACTGCCCTGCAGCCCAGTCTCTGAAGGGAGGGGATCATGCTCTGCTTCAGTATGTCACAGTACATGTTGGCATTCATGGTTCCCTCAATGAACTGTAGCTCCCCAGTACCGGCAGCACTCATGCAAGCCCAGACCATGACACTCCCACCAACATGCTTGACTGTAGGCAAGACACACTTGTCTTTTTGTATTCCTCACCTGGTTGCCACCACACACGCTTGACATCATCTAAACCAAATAAGTTTATCTTGGTCTCATCGGACCAAAGGACATGGTTCCAGTAATCCATGTCCTTAGTCTGCTTGCAGGATTTCTTGTGCATCATCTTTAGATTAGGTTTCCGTCTGACATGACAGCCATGCAGACCTTTTTGATTCAGTGTGCAGCGTATGGTCTGAGCACTGACAGGCTGACCCCCCATCCCTTCAACCTCCGCAGCAAAGCTGGCAGCACTCATACGTCTATTTCCCAAAGATAACCTCTGGATATGACGCTGAGCACGTGCACCCAACTTCTTTGGGTGACCATGGCGAGGCCTGTTCTGAGTGGATTATGTCCTGTGAAAACGCTGTATGGTCTTGCCCATTATGCTGCAGCTCAGTTTCAGAGTCTTGGTAATCTTCTTATAGCCTAGGCCATCTTTATGTAGAGCAACAATTCTTTTCTTTCATGTAATTAGCAAGAGTCCATGAGCTAGTGACGTATGGGATATACATTCCTACCAGGAGGGGCAAAGTTTCCCAAACCTCAAAATGCCTATAAATACACCCCTCACCACACCCACAAATCAGTTTTTACAAACTTTGCCTCCTGTGGAGGTGGTGAAGTAAGTTTGTGCTAGATTCTACGTTGATATGCGCTCCGCAGCAGGTTGGAGCCCGGTTTTCCTCTCAGCGTGCAGTGAATGTCAGAGGGATGTGAAGAGTGTATTGCCTATTTGAATTCAATGATCTCCTTCTACGGGGTCTATTTCATAGGTTCTCTGTTATCGGTCGTAGAGATTCATCTTTTACCTCCCTTTTCAGATCGACGATATACTCTTATATACCATTAACTCTATTGATTCTCGTTTCAGTACTGGTTTGGCTTTCTACTACATGTAGATGAGTGTCCTGGGGTAAGTAAGTCTTATTTTCTTTCATGTAATTAGCAAGAGTCCATGAGCTAGTGACATATGGGATATACATTCCTACCAGGAGGGGCAAAGTTTCCCAAACCTCAAAATGCCTATAAATACACCCCTCACCACACCCACAAATCAGTTTTTACAAACTTTGCCTCCTATGGAGGTGGTGAAGTAAGTTTGTGCTAGATTCTACGTTGATATGTGCTCCGCAGCAGATTGGAGCCCGGTTTTCCTCTCAGCGTGCAGTGAATGTCAGAGGGATGTGAGGAGAGTATTGCCTATTTGAATTCAATGATCTCCTTCTACGGGGTCTATTTCATAGGTTCTCTGTTATCGGTCGTAGAGATTCATCTCTTACCTCCCTTTTCAGATTGACGATATACTCTTATTTATATACCATTACCTCTGCTGATTTTCGTTTCAGTACTGGTTTGGCTTTCTACAAACATGTAGATGAGTGTCCTGGGGTAAGTAATTCTTATTTTCTGTGACACTCTAAGCTATGGTTGGGCACTTTTTTATAAAGTTCTAAATATATGTATTCAAACATTTATTTGCCTTGACTCAGAATGTTCAACATTCCTTATTTCAGACAGTCAGTTTCATATTTGGGATAATGCATATGAATAAATCAATTTTTTTCTTACCTTAAAATTTGACTTTTTTCCTGTGGGCTGTTAGGCTCGCGGGGGCTGAAAATGCTTCATTTTATTGCGTCATTCTTGGCGCGGACTTTTTTGGCGCAAATTTTTTTTTCTGTTTCCGGCGTCATACGTGTCGCCGGAAGTTGCATCATTTTTGACGTTCTTTTGCACCAAAAGTGTCGGCTTTCCAGATGTGGCGTCATTTTTGGCGCCAAAAGCATTTAGGCGCCAAATAATGTGGGCGTCATTTTTGGCGCTAAAAAATATGGGCGTCACTATTGTCTCCACATTATTTAAGTCTCATTATTTTTTGCTTCTGGTTGCTAGAAGCTTGTTCACTGGCATTTTTTCCCATTCCTGAAACTGTCATTTAAGGAATTTGATCAATTTTGCTTTATATGTTGTTTTTTCTATTACATATTGCAAGATGTCCCACGTTGAAACTGAGTCAGAAGATACTTCTGGAAAATCGCTGCCTGGTGCTGGAGCTACCAAAGCTAAGTGTATCTCCTGTAAACTTATGGTATCTGTTCCTCCAGCTGTTGTTTGTACTGTTTGTCATGACAAACTTGTTAATGCAGATAATATTTCCTTTAGTACTGTTACATTACCTGTTGCTGTTTCGTCAACATCTAATACTCAGAGTGTTCCTGATAACATAAGAGATTTTGTTTCTAAATCCATTAAGAAGGCTATGTCTGTTATTCCTCCTTCTAGTAAACGTAAAAAGTCTTTTAAAACTTCTCATTTTTCAGATGAATTTTTAAATGAACATCATCATTCTGATTCTGATAATGGTTCTTCTGGTTCAGAGGATTCTGTCTCAGAGGTTGATGCTGATAAATCTTCATATTTATTTAAAATGGAATTTATTCGTTCTTTACTTAAAGAAGTCCTAATTGCATTAGAAATTGAGGATTCTGGTCCTCTTGATACTAAATCTAAACGTTTAGATAAGGTTTTTAAATCTCCTGTAGTTATTCCAGAAGTTTTTCCTGTCCCTGGTGCTATTTCTGAAGTAATTTCCAGGGAATGGAATAATTTGGGTAATTCATTTACTCCTTCTAAACGTTTTAAGCAATTATATCCTGTGCCATCTGACAGATTAGAGTTTTGGGACAAAATCCCTAAGGTTGATGGGGCTGTCTCTAAGCGTACTACTATTCCTACGGCAGATGGTACTTCCTTTAAGGATCCTTTAGATAGGAAAATTGAATCCTTTCTAAGAAAAGCTTACTTGTGTTCAGGTAATCTTCTTAGACCTGCTATATCTTTAGCGGATGTTGCTGCAGCTTCAACTTTTTGGTTAGAAGCTTTAGCGCAACAAGTAACAGATCATAATTCTCATAGTATTATTCTTCTTCTTCAACATGCTAATAATTTTATTTGTGATGCCATCTTTGATATCATTAGAGTTGATGTCAGGTATATGTCTCTAGCTATTTTAGCTAGAAGAGCTTTATGGCTTAAAACTTGGAATGCTGATATGTCTTCTAAGTCTACTCTGCTTTCCCTTTCTTTCCAGGGTAATAAATTGTTTGGTTCTCAGTTGGATTCTATTATCTCAACTGTTACTGGAGGGAAAGGAACTTTTTTACCACAGGATAAAAAATCTAAAGGTAAATTTAGGTCTAATAATCGTTTTCGTTCCTTTCGTCACAACAAGGAACAAAAACCTGATCCTTCATCCTCAGGAGCGGTATCAGTTTGGAAACCATCTCCAGTCTGGAATAAGTCCACATGAAGGTGCGGCCCTCATTCCAGCTCAGCTGGTAGGGGGCAGATTACGTTTTTTCAAAGAAATTTGGATCAATTCCGTTCACAATCTTTGGATTCAGAACATTGTTTCAGAAGGATACAGAATTGGCTTCAAGATAAGGCCTCCTGCAAAAATATTTTTTCTTTCCCGTGTCCCAGTAAACCCAGAGAAGGCTCAAGCATTTCTGAAATGTGTTTCAGATCTAGAGTTGGCTGGAGTAATTATGCCAGTTCCAGTTCTGGAACAGGGACTGGGGTTTTATTCAAATCTCTTCATTGTACCAAAGAAGGAGAATTCCTTCAGACCAGTTCTGGATCTAAAAATATTGAATCGTTATGTAAGGATACCAACATTCAAAATGGTAACTGTAAGGACTATCCTGCCTTTTGTTCAGCAAGGGCATTATATGTCTACAATAGATTTACAGGATGCATATCTGCATATTCCGATTCATGCAGATCACTATCAGTTTCTGAGATTCTCTTTCCTAGACAAGCATTACCAGTTTGTGGCTCTGCCGTTTGGCCTAGCTACAGCTCCAAGAATTTTTACGAAGGTTCTCGGTGCCCTTCTGTCTGTAATCAGAGAACAGGGTATTGTGGCATTTCCTTATTTGGACGATATCTTGGTACTTGCTCAGTCTTCACATTTAGCAGAATCTCATACGAATCGACTTGTGTTGTTTCTTCAACATCATGGTTGGAGGATCAATTTACCAAAAAGTTCATTGATTCCTCAGACATAGGTAACCTTTTTAGGTTTCCAAATAGATTCAGTGTCCATGACTCTATCTTTGACAGACAAGAGACGTCTAAAATTGATATCAGCGTGTCGAAACCTTCAGTCACAATCATTCCCTTCGGTAGCCTTATGCATGGAAATTCTAGGTCTTATGACTGCTGCATCGGACGCGATCCCCTTTGCTCGTTTTCACATGCGGCCTCTTCAGCTCTGTATGCTGAACCAGTGGTGCAGGGATTACACAAAGATATCTCAATTAATATCTTTAAAACCGATTGTACGACACTCTCTGACGTGGTAGACAGATCACCATTGTTTAGTTCAGGGGGCTTCTTTTGTTCTTCCGACCTGGACTGTAATTTCAACAGATGCAAGTCTTACAGGTTGGGGAGCTGTGTGGGGGTCTCTGACAGCACAAGGGGTTTGGGAATCTCAGGAGGTGAGATTAGCGATCAATATTTTGGAACTCCGTGCAATTTTCAGAGCTCTTCAGTCTTGGCCTCTTCTAAAGAAAGAATCGTTCATTTGTTTTCAGACAGACAATGTCACAACTGTGGCATACATCCATCATCAAGGAGGGACTCGCAGTCCTCTGGCTATGAAAGAAGTATCTCAAATTCTGGTACGGGCTGAATCCAGCTCCTGTCTAGTTTCTGCGGTTCATATCCCAGGTATAGACAATTGGGAAGCGGATTATCTCAGTCGCCAAACGTTACATCCGGGCGAATGGTCTCTTCACCCAGAGGTATTTCTTCAGATTGTTCAAATGTGGGGACTTCCAGAAATAGATTTGATGGCCTCTCATCTAAACAAGAAACTTCCCAGGTATCTGTCCAGATTCAGGGATCCTCAAGCGGTAGCAGTGGATGCATTGTCACTTCCTTGGAAGTATCATCCTGCCTATATCTTTCCGCCTCTAGTTCTTCTTCCAAGAGTAATCTCCAAGATTCTGAAGGAATGCTCGTTTGTTCTGCTGGTAGCTCCAGCATGGCCTCACAGGTTTTGGTATGCGGATCTTGTCCGGATGGCCTCTTGCCAACCGTGGACTCTTCCGTTAAGGCCAGACCTTCTGTCACAAGGTCCTTTTTTCCATCAGGATCTCAAATCCTTAAATTTAAAGGTATGGAGATTGAACGCTTGATTCTTAGTCATAGAGGTTTCTCTGACTCTGTGATTAATACTATGTTACAGGCTCGTAAATCTGTATCTAGGGAGATATATTATAGAGTCTGGAAGACTTATATTTCTTGGTGTCTTTCTCATCATTTTTCCTGGCATTCTTTTAGAATTCCGAGAATTTTACAGTTTCTTCAGGATGGTTTGGATAAAGGTTTGTCTGCAAGTTCCTTGAAAGGACAAATCTCTGCTCTTTCTGTTCTTTTTCACAGAAAGATTGCTAATCTTCCTGATATTCATTGTTTTGTACAAGCTTTGGTTCGTATAAAACCTGTCATTAAGTCAGTTTCTCCTCCTTGGAGTTTGAATTTGGTTCTGAGGGCTCTTCAAGCTCCTCCGTTTGAACCTATGCATTCATTGGACATTAAATTACTTTCTTGGAAAGTTTTGTTACTTTTGGCCATCTCTTCTGCCAGAAGAGTTTCTGAATTATCTGCTCTTTCTTGTGAGTCTCCTTTTCTGATTTTTCACCAGGATAAGGCGGGGTTGCGAACTTCTTTTAAATTTTTACCTAAGGTTGTGAATTCTAACAACATTAGTAGAGAAATTGTGGTTCCTTCATTATGTCCTAATCCTAAGAATTCTAAGGAGAAATCATTGCATTCTTTGGATGTAGTTAGAGCTTTGAAATATTATGTTGAAGCTACTAAGAATTTCCGAAAGACTTCTAGTCTATTTGTTATCTTTTCCGGTACTAGGAAAGGTCAGAAGGCCTCTGCCATTTCTTTGGCATCTTGGTTGAAATATTTAATTCATCATGCTTATGTCGAGTCGGGTAAAACTCCGCCTCAAAGGATTACAGCTCATTCTACTAGGTCAGTTTCTACTTCCTGGGCGTTTAGGAATGAAGCTTCGGTTGATCAGATTTGCAAAGCAGCCACTTGGTCTTCTTTGCATACTTTTACTAAATTCTACCATTTTGATGTGTTTTCTTCTTCTGAAGCTGTCTTTGGTAGAAAAGTACTTCAGGCAGCTGTTTCAGTTTGAATCTTCTGCTTATATTTTCAGTTTTTTTCTTTATAAGATTTAAACTTTATTTTTGGGTGTGGATTTTTTTCAGCGGAATTGGCTGTCTTTATTTTTATCCCTCACTCTAGTGACTCTTCCGTGGAAGATCCACATCTTGGGTAGTCATTATCCCATACGTCACTAGCTCATGGACTCTTGCTAATTACATGAAAGAAAACATAATTTATGTAAGAACTTACCAGATAAATTCATTTCTTTCATATTAGCAAGAGTCCATGAGGCCCACCCTTTTTTTGTGGTGGTTATGATTTTTTTGTATAAAGCACAATTATTCCAATTCCTTATATTTATGCTTCACACTTTTTTCTTATCACCCCACTTCTTGGCTATTCGTTAAACTGATTTGTGGGTGTGGTGAGGGGTGTATTTATAGGCATTTTGAGGTTTGGGAAACTTTGCCCCTCCTGGTAGGAATGTATATCCCATACGTCACTAGCTCATGGACTCTTGCTAATATGAAAGAAATGAATTTATCAGGTAAGTTCTTACATAAATTATGTTTTTGTGACACTCTAAGCTATGGTTGGGCACTTTTTATATAAAGTTCTAAATAATTGTTTTTAAACATTTATTTGCCTTCATTCAGGATGTTCAACATTCCTTATTTCAGACAGTCAGTTTCACTATATGGGATAATGCATTTGAATAATCAATTTTTTTCTTACCTTAAAAATTTGACTTTTTTTCCTGTGGGCTGTTAGGCTCGCAGGGGCTGAAAATGCTTCATTTTATTGCGTCATTTTTGGCGCAGACTTTTTTGGCGCAAACAATTATTTGTTATTTCCGGCGTCATTCTTGTCACCGGAAGTTGCGTCATTTTTTACGTTTTTGCGCCAAAAGTGTCGGCGTTACCGGATGTGGCGTAATTTTTGGCGCTAAAAGCATTTAGGCGCCAAATAATGTGGGCGTCTTTTTTGGCGCTAAAAAATATGGGCGTCATTATTGTCTCCACATTATTTAAGTCTTATTGTTTATTTGCTTCTGGTTGCTAGAAGCTTGTTCTCTGGCATTTTTTCCAATTCCTGGAACTGTCATTTAAGGAATTTGATCAATTTTGCTTTATATGTTGTTTTTTCTATTACATATTGCAAGATGTCTCAGTTGGACGCTGAATCAGAAGATACTTCTGGAAAATCGCTGCCTGATGTTGGATCTACCAAAGTTAAGTGTATTTGCTGTAAACTTGTGGTATCTGTTCCTCCAGCTGTTGTTTGTAATGAATGTCATGACAAACTTGTTAATGCAGATAATATTTCCTTTAGTAATGTTACATTACCTGTTGTTGTTCCATCAACATCTAATACTCAGAGTGTTCCTGTTAACATAAGAGATTTTGTTTCTAAAACTATTAAGAAGGCTATGTCTGTTATTCCTCCTTCTAGTAAACGGAAAAGGTCTTTTAAAACTTCTAATTTTTCAGATGAATTTTTAAATGAACATCATCATTCTGATTCCGATAATGTTTCCTCTGGTTCAGAGGATTCAGTTTCAGAGGTTGATGCTGATAAATCTTCATATTAGTTCAAGATGGAATTTATTCGTTCTTTACTTAAAGAAGTCTTAATTGCATTAGAAATAGAGGATTCTGGTCCCCTTGATACTAAATCTAAACGTTTAGATAAGGTTTTTAAATCTCCTGTAGTTATTCCAGAAGTTTTTCCTGTCCCTGATGCTATTTCTGAAGTAATTTCCAGGGAATGGAATAATTTGGGTAATTCATTCACTCCTTCTAAACGTTTTAAGCAATTATATCCTGTGCCAGCTGACAGATTAGAGTTTTGGGACAAAATCCCTAAGGTTGATGGGGCTATCTCTACTCTTGCTAAACGTACTACTATTCCTACGGCAGATAGTACTTCCTTTAAGGATCCTTTAGATAGGAAAATTGAATCCTTTCTAAGAAAAGCATACTTATGTTCAGGTAATCTTCTTAGACCTGCTATATCTTTAGCGGATGTTGCTGCAGCTTCAACTTTTTGGTTGGAAGCTTTAGCGCAACAAGTATCAGATCATAATTCTCATAGCATTGTTAATCTTCTTCAACATGCTAATAATTTTATTTGTGATGCCATCTTTGATATCATCAGGGTTGATGTCAGGTATATGTCTCTAGCTATTTTAGCTAGAAGAGCTTTATGGCTTAAAACTTGGAATGCTGATATGTCTTCTAAGTCAACTTTGCTTTCCCTTTCATTCCAGGGTAATAAATTATTTGGTTCACAGTTGGATTCTATTATTTCAACTGTTACTGGAGGGAAAGGAACTTTTTTACCACAGGATAAAAAATCTAAAGGTAAATTTAGGTCTACTAATCATTTTCGTTCCTTTCGTCACAATAAGGAACAAAAGCCTGATCCTTCCCCTACAGGAGCAGTATCAGTTTGGAAACCATCTCCAGTCTGGAATAAATCCAAGCCTTTTAGAAAGCCAAAGCCAGCTCCCAAGTCAACATGAAGGTGCGGCCCTCATTCCAGCTCAGCTGGTAGGGGGCAGATTACGATTTTTCAAAGAAATTTGGATCAATTCGATTCACAATCTTTGGATTCAGAACATTGTTTTACAAGGGTACAGAATAGGCTTCAAGATAAGGCCTCCTGCAAGAAGATTTTTTCTTTCCCGTGTCCCAGTAAATCCAGTGAAGGCTCAAGCATTTCTGAAATGTGTTTCAGATCTAGAGTTGGCTGGAGTAATTATGTCAGTTCCAGTTCTGGAACAGGGGCTGGGGTTTTACTCAAATCTTTTATTTGTACCAAAGAAGGAGAATTCCTTCAGACCAGTTCTGGATTTAAAAATATTGAATCATTATGTAAGGATACCAACATTCAAGATGGTAACTGTAAGGACTATTCTGCCTTTTGTTCAGCAAGGGCATTATATGTCCACAATAGATTTACAGGATGCATATCTGCATATTCCAATTCATCCAGATCACTATCAGTTTCTGAGATTCTCTTTCCTAGACAAGCATTACCAGTTTGTGGCTCTGCCGTTTGGCCTAGCGACAGCTCCAAGGATTTTTACAAAGGTTCTCGGTGCCCTTCTCTCTGTAATCAGAGAACAGGGTATTGTGGTATTTCCTTATTTGGACGATATCTTGGTACTTGCTCAGTCTTCACATTTAGCAGAATCTCATACGAATCAACTTGTATTGTTTCTTCGAGAACATGGTTGGAGGATCAATTTACCAAAAAGTTCATTGATTCCTCAGACAAGGGTAACCTTTTTAGGTTTCCAGATAGATTCAGTGTCCATGACTCTGTCTCTGACAGACAAGAGACGTCTAAAATTGGTTTCAGCTTGTCGAAACCTTCAGTCTCAATCATTCCCTTCGGTAGCCTTATGCATGAAAATTCTAGGTCTTATGACTGCTGCATCGGACGCGATCCCCTTTGCTCGTTTTCACATGCGACCTCTTCAGCTCTGTATGCTGAACCAGTGGTGCAGGGATTATACAAAGATATCTCAATTAATATCTTTAAAACCGATTGTACGACAATCTCTGACGTGGTGGACAGACCACCATCGTTTAGTTCAGGGGACTTCTTTTGTTCTTCCGACCTGCACTGTGATTTCAACAGATGCAAGTCTGACAGGTTGGGGAGCCGTTTGGGGGTCTCTGACAGCACAGGGGGTTTGGGAATCTCAGGAGGTGAGATTACCAATCAACATTTTGGAACTCCGTGCAATTTTCAGAGCTCTTCAGTCATGGCCTCTTCTAAAGAGAGAGTCGTTCATTTGTTTTCAGACGGACAATGTCACAACCGTGGCATATGTCAATCATCAAGGAGGGACTCACAGTCCTCTGGCTATGAAAGAAGTATCTCAAATACTGGTATGGGCAGAATCCAGCTCCTGTCTAATTTCTGAGGTTCATATCCCAGGTATAGACAATTGGGAAGCGGATTATCTCAGTCGCCAAACGTTACATCCGGTCCGAATGGTCTCTTCACCCAGAGGTATTTCTTCAGATTTTTCAAATGTGGGGACTTCCAGAAATAGATCTGATGGCTTCTCATCTAAACAAGAAGCTTCCCAGGTATCTGTCCAGATCCAGGGATCCTCAGGCGGAGGCAGTGGATGCATTGCCACTTCCTTGGAAGTATCATCCTGCCTATATCTTTCCGCCTCTAGTTCTTTTTCCAAGAGTCATTTCCAAGATTCTAAAGGAGTGTTTGTTTGTTCTGCTGGTGGCTCCAGCATGGCCTCACAGGTTTTGGTATGCGGATCTTGTCCGGATGGCCACTTGCCAACCGTGGACTCTTCCGTTAAGACCAGACCTTCTATCGCAAGGTCCTTTTTTCCATCAGGATCTCAAATCCTTAAATTTGAAGGTATGGAGATTGAAAGCTTGATTCTCAGTCATAGAGGTTTCTCTGACTCTGTGATTAATACTATGTTACAGGCTCGTAAATCTGTATCTAGGAAGATATATTATCGAGTCTGGAAGATTTACATTTCTTGGTGTTTTTCTCATCATTTTTCTTGGCATTCTTTTAGAATTCCTAGAATTTTACAGTTTCTTCAGGATGGTTTGGATAAAGGTTTGTCTGCAAGTTCCTTGAAAGGACAAATCTCTGCTCTTTCTGTTCTTTTTCACAGAAAGATTGCTAGTCTTCCTGATATTCATTGTTTTGTACAAGCTTTGGTTCGTATAAAACCTGTCATTAAGTCAATCTCTCCTCCGTGGAGTTTGAATTTGGGTCTGGGGGCTCTTCAAGCTCCTCCGTTTGAACCTATGCATTCGCTGGACATTAAATTACTTTCTTGGAAAGTTTTGTTTCTTTTGCCCATCTCTTCTGCTAGAAGAGTTTCTGAATTATCTGCTCTTTCTTGTGAGTCTCCTTTTCTGATTTTTCATCAGGATAAGACGGTGTTGCGAACTTCTTTTAAATTTTTACCTAAGGTTGTGAATTCTAACAACATTAGTAGAGAAATTGTGGTTCCTTCATTGTGTCCTAATCCTAAGAATTCTAAGGAAAAGTCATTGCATTCTTTCGATGTAGTTAGAGCTTTGAAATATTATGTTGAAGCTACTAAGGATTTCCGAAAGACTTCTAGTCTATTTGTTATCTTTTCCGGTTCTAGGAAAGGTCAGAAGGCTTCTGCCATTTCTTTGGCATCTTGGTTAAAATCTTTGATTCATCATGCTTATGTCGAGTCGGGTAAAATTCCGCCTCAAAGGATTACAGCTCATTCTACTAGGTCAGTTTCTACTTCCTTTGCGTTTAGGAATGAAGCTTCGGTTGATCAGATTTGCAAAGCAGCCACTTGGTCTTCTTTGCATACTTTTACTAAATTCTACCATTTTGATGTGTTTTCTTCTTCTGAAGCAGTTTTTGGTTCAGTTTGATTCTTATGCTTATAATTTCAGTTTTTTTCATTATAAGATTTAAACTTTGTTTTGGGTGTGGATTTTTTTCAGCGGAATTGGCTGTCTTTATTTTATCCCTCCGTCTCTAGTGACTCTTGCGTGGAAGATCCACATCTTGGGTAGTCATTATCCCATACGTCACTAGCTCATGGACTCTTGCTAATTACATGAAAGAAAACATAATTTATGTAAGAACTTACCTGATAAATTCATTTCTTTCATATTAGCAAGAGTCCATGAGGCCCACCCTTTTTTGTGATGGTTATGATTTTTTTTTTTGTATAAAGCACAATTATTCCAATTCATGCTTCGCACTTTTTTCTTATCACCCCACTTCTTGGCTATACGTTAAACTGATTTGTGGGTGTGGTGAGGGGTGTATTTATAGGCATTTTGAGGTTTGGGAAACTTTGCCCCTCCTGGTAGGAATGTATATCCCATACGTCACTAGCTCATGGACTCTTGCTAATATGAAAGAAATGAATTAATCAGGTAAGTTCTTACATAAATTATGTTTTTTCATATCCTTTAGAGTTATTTGCCATGAGGTGCCATGTTGAACTTCCAGTGACCAGTATGAGAGAGTGTGAGAGCGATAGCACCAAATTTAACTCACCTGCTCCCCATACAACTCACATGACACTGGGGAGGGAAAATGGCTAATTGGGCCCAATTTGGACATTTCCACTTAGGGGTGTACTCACGTTTGTTGCCAACGGTTTAGACATTAATGGCTGTGTGTTCAGTTATTTTGAGGGGACAGCAAATTTACACTATTATACCCACTCACTACTTTACATTGTAGAAAAGTGTTATTTCTTCAGTGTTGTCACATGAAAATATATAATAAAATATTTACAAAAATGTGAGAACCCTTTGCCATTAAAGGGACAGTATACACTCATTTTCATATAACTGCATGTATTAGACACTACTATAAAGAATAAGATGCACAGATACTGATATAAAAATCCAGTATAAAACTGTTTAAAAACTTACTTAGAAGCTCTCAGTTTAGCTCAGTTGAAAAGGTAGCTGGAAAGCCCACTGCAAGTGGGAAATAAGACCCTCCCCCTTCTTTTGCATATGAAAAGACCCTTTACACAAACAGGAGCAAGCTGGAGTAGGTAGCTGACGGTATTCTCATAAAACTTTAAAAAAAAACAAAAAAAACCTTTATGAGCTATATAAATAGATCATCTACAAAACATTTATTCAAAGAAAAAATGAGTGTATAATGTCCCTTTAAGTAGATTAAAACACGATAAAACATATGTATGCAATATTCATATTTAATAAAGATGTTAACTGTATTTACTGTAAATATTTTACATTTGGTAACGCAAACATGCTTTATTGTTTGCACGATGGGTGTTAAAGGTTTTTTTTCCAACAATTTTTTTTCTCTATTGACATCTATGGGGAATGCGGAAATGAAATGCAATGGTGTTTGCGTGATCTTGGGTGTCAGTTTTTTTTTTTTTCTCC
Source organism: Bombina bombina (assembly GCF_027579735.1). NCBI lineage: Eukaryota > Metazoa > Chordata > Amphibia > Anura > Bombinatoridae > Bombina > Bombina bombina. The sequence goes on along the minus strand of NC_069504.1, from coordinate 766,276,138 downwards.
ATGAATTTTTATGGTTGAATACATGCACGCACACGCAAAAACTTAAGTTAGGTTTTTTGTGCTATTCGGGTTAACGTTAGCACAAAATACGTTTTTTATTAAAGGATTACTTTCTGTTATAATTTTTAAGCTAAACAACTAACATATTAAAGTTAATAAACATTAATTAAAACCTACTGACCTATATTTTCTCCAAAACGAAGTTTCATAACGTTCTAAAAGTTATATCTTTTATTCGCCGATGATGTCACGTTATCCTGCCCACTATTTTCAGCACTGCATGTTCAAAATACTTAAACCAATAACTTTGTGTTTAAAGCGCTATTTTGAAACCTAGGTATTGTAAACGGATTGGTACAGAGCAAAGGATACCCACGGAGTGGGTTTGGAAAACAATTAAATTTGCAGACAAGATTTCTGATATACGGTAGAGATATGTTAATGAAATGCTATTGATAAAAAGCGTATTTGGGGTAGTTAGTTAGTAACAGGCATAGAAAATATTTACTTACAGTGGCCCTTTAATTAAAGGGACACTGAACCCAAATTTTTTCTTTCATGATTCAGATAGAGCATGCAATTTTAAGCAACTTTCTAATTTACTCCTATTATCAAATTTGCTTCATTCTCTCGGTATCTTTAATTGAAATGCAAGAATGTAAGTTTAGATGCCGGCCCATTTTTGGTGAATAACCTGGGTTATTCTTGCTGATTGGTGGATAAATTCATCCACCAATAAAAAAAAGTGCTGTCCGGAGTACTGAACCAAAAAAGAAGCTTAGATGCCTTCTTTTTCAAATAAAGATAGCAAGTGAACAAAGAGAAATTGATAATAGGAGTAAATTAGAAAGTTGCTTAAAATTGCATGCTCTATCTGAATCAAGAAACCCTTTAATGTGAACAGTGCTTGATCATGATTAATATTCAAAAAAATAATAATGAAAAAAATGTTTTAATAATTGTTACTAACCATAAAAAATATTAGCAAATAAGTACATAAAATTGAAACTTTCTTAATCATAAATATAAATTACCATGACACCTAATTATAAATCAAAAATTACTCAAATTTGTGAAAAAACTACCGAATCAATATTATTATTGAGACCCTCAGGTTTCATAGATTGAAGTCTTCCTAATCCAGAAGGTCTCTCTCTGCCTCAGTCTCAAAAATCTATTATAACAACATTATTTGGCTATATACTCAATTAGTGTAATTGGGGGAAAAACATAATTTATGTAAGAACTTACCTGATAAATTCATTTCTTTCATATTAGCAAGAGTCCATGAGCTAGTGACGTATGGGATATACATTCCTACCAGGAGGGGCAAAGTTTCCCAAACCTTAAAATGCCTATAAATACACCCCTCAGCACACCCACAAATCAGTTTAACGAATAGCCAAGAAGTGGGGTGATAAGAAAAGAGCGAAAGCATCAAAAAAATAAGGAATTGGAATAATTGTGCTTTATACAAAAAAATCATAACCACCACAAAAAAGGGTGGGCCTCATGGACTCTTGCTAATATGAAAGAAATGAATTTATCAGGTAAGTTCTTACATAAATTATGTTTTCTTTCATGTAATTAGCAAGAGTCCATGAGCTAGTGACGTATGGGATATAAATACCCAAGATGTGGAACTTCCACGCAAGAGTCACTAGAGAGGGAGGGATAAAATAAAGACAGGCAATTCCGCTGAAAAATTAATCCACTACCCAAATCAAAAGTTTCAATTTTAATAATGAAAAAAACTGAAATTATAAGCAGAAGAATCAAACTGAAACAGCTGCCTAAAGAACTATTCCACCAAAAACTGCTTCTAAAGAAGAGAAAACATCAAAATGGTAGAATTAGTAAAAGTATGCAAAGAAGACCAAGTCATTGCTTTGCAAATTTGATCAACAGAAGCTTCCTTCTTAAAAAGCCTAGGAAGTAGAAACTGACCTAGTAAAAACAGAATTTATGCTTACCTGATAAATTACTTTCTCCAACGGTGTGTCCGGTCCACGGCATCATCCTTACTTGTGGGAAATATCTCTTCCCCAACAGGAAATGGCAAAGAGTCCCAGCAAAGCTGGCCATATAGTCCCTCCTAGGCTCCGCCCACCCCAGTTATTCGACCGACGGACAGGAGGAAAAAAATAGGAGAAACCATAGGGTGTCGTGGTGACTGTAGTTAGAAAAAATAATTCATCGGACCTGATTAAAAAACCAGGGCGGGCCGTGGACCGGACACACCGTTGGAGAAAGTAATTTATCAGGTAAAGCATAAATTCTGTTTTCTCCAACATTGGTGTGTCCGGTCCACGGCGTCATCCTTACTTGTGGGAACCAATACCAAAGCTTTAGGACACGGATGAAGGGAGGGAGCAAAACAGGTCACCTAAACGGAAGGCACCATGGCTTTCTCCCAAATATAGCCTCCGAAGAAGCAAAAGTATCACATTTGTAAAATTTGGCAAAAGTGAGCAGTGAAGACCAAGTCGCTGCCTTACATATATGATCAACAGAAGCCTTGTTCTTGAAGGCCCATGTGGAAGCTACAGCCCTAGTGGAGTGAGCTGTGATTCTTTCAGGAGGCTGCCGTCCGGCAGTCTCATAAGCCAATTGGATGATGCTTTTAAGCCAAAAGGAAAGAGAGGTAGAAGTTGCTTTTTGACCTCTCCTTTTACCAGAATAGACGACAAACAGAGAAGAAGTTTGTCTGAACTCCTTTGTAGCTTCTAAGTAGAATTTTAGAGCACGGACTACATCTAAATTGTGTAGCAAACGTTCCTTCTTTGAAACTGGATTCGGACACAAAGAAGGTACAACTATCTCCTGATTAATATTTTTGTTGGAAACAACCTTTGGTAGAAAACCAGGCTTAGTACGCAGAACAACCTTATCTGAATGGAACACCAGATAGTGTGGAGTATACTGTAGAGCATATAACTCAGAAACTCTTCTAGCAGAAGAAATAGCAACCAAAAACAAAACTTTCCAAGATAACAACTTAATATCTATGGAATGTAAAGGTTCAAACGGAACCCCTTGAAGAACTGAAAGAACTAGATTTAATCTCCAGGGAGGAGTCAAAGGTCTGTAAACAGGCTTGATCCTAACCAAAGCCTGAACAAATGCTTGAACATCTGGCACAACTGACAGTCGTTTGTGTAGTAGGACAGATAAAGCAGAAATCTGTCCCTTTAGAGAACTTGCAGATAATCCTTTATCTAAACCTTCTTGTAGAAAGGAAAGAATCCTATGAATCTTTATCTTATTCCATGGGAATCCCTTGGATTCGCACCAGCAGATATATCTTTTCCATATTTTATGGTAAATCTTTCTAGTTACCGGTTTTCTGGCTTGAACCAGAGTATCTATCACGGAATCTGAAAACCCACGCTTTGATGGAATCAAGCGTTCAATCTACAAGCCGTCAGCTGGAGGGAGACCAGATTTGGATGTTCGAATGGACCCTGAACAAGAAGGTCCTGTCTCAAAGGTAGCTTCCATGGTGGAACCGATGACATATTCACCAGGTCTGCATACCAAGTCCTGCGTGGCCACGCAGGAGCTATCAAGATCAATGAGGCCCTCTCCTGTTTGATCCTGGCTACCAGCCTGGGAATGAGAGGAAACGGTGGAAACACATAAGCTAGGTTGAAGGTCCAAGGTGCTACTAGTGCATCCACTAGAGTCGCCTTGGGATCCCTGGATCTGGACCCGTAGCAAGGAACCTTGAAGTTCTGACGAGAAGCCATCAGATCCATATCTGTAATGCCCCATAGTTGCGTCAACTGGGCAAAAATCTCCGGGTGGAGTTCCCACTCCCCCGGATGGAATGTCTGACGACTCAAATAATCCGCTTCCCAGTTTTACACACCTGGAATGTGGTTCGCAGATAGGTGGCAGGAGTGATTCTCCGCCCATTGTATTATTTTGGTCACTTCTTTCATCGCCAGGGAACTCCTTGTTCCCCCCTGATGATTGAGATACGCAACAGTCGTCATGTTGTCTGATTGGAATCTTATGAATCTGGCCTTTGCTAGCTGAGGCCAAGCCCTGAGAGCATTGAATATCGCTCTTAGTTCCAGAATGTTTATCGGGAGAAGAGACTCTTCCCGAGACCACAGTCCCTGAGCCTTCAGGGATTCCCAGACCGCGCCCCAGCCCACTAGGCTGGCGTCGGTCGTGACGATGACCCACTCTGGACTGCGGGATAAGTGATCCTGGGTTAGCCACCAACGGAGTGAGTCTCTGGTCTTCTGATCTACTTGAATCACTGGAGACAAGTCTGTATAGTCCCCATTCTACTGTTTCAGCATGCACAGTTGTAATGGTCTTAGATGAATTTGCGCAAAAGGAACTATGTCCATTGCTGCAACCATCAATCCTACTACCTCCATGCACTGAGCTACGGAAGGACGAGGAATAGAATGAAGAACTTGACAAGCGTTTAGAAGTTTTGACTTTCTGACTTCTGTCAAGAATATCCTCATTTCTATGGAATCTATTATTGTTCCCAAGAAGGGAACTCTTGTCGACGGAGACAGGGAACATTTTTCTATGTTCACCTTCCAGCCGTGAGATCTGAGAAAGGCCAGAACGATGTCTGAGTGAGCCTTTGCCTTTGAAAGAGACGACGCTTGTACTAGAATGTCGTCCAAGTACGGTACTACTGCAATGCCCCTTTGTTTTAGAACCACTAGAAGGGATCCGAGAACCTTTGTGAAAATCCTTGGAGCAGTGGCTAACCCGAATGGGAGGGCTACAAACTGGTAATGTTTGTCCAGAAAGGCGAACCTTAGGAACTGATGATGTTCTTTGTGGATAGGGATATGTAGATACGCATCCTTTAGATCCACGGTAGTCATAAATTGACCTTCCTGAATTGTGGGTAGAATCGTTCGAATGGTTTCCATCTTGAACGATGGTACTCTGAGAAATTTGTTTAGGATCTTTAAATCCAGTATTGGTCTGAAAGTTCCCTCTTTTTTGGGAACTACAAACAGATTTGAGTAAAATCCCATTCCTTGTTCTGCCGTTGGAACTGGGTGTATCACTCCCATCTTTAACAGGTCTTCTACACAATGTAAGAATGCCTGTCTCTTTATTTGGTTTGAGGATAAGTGAGACATGTGGAACCTTCCCCTTGGGGGTAGTTCCTTGAATTCCAGAAGATAACCCTGAGAAACTATTTCTAGCGTCCAGGGATCCTGAACATCTCTTGCCCAAGCCTGAGCAAAGAGAGAGAGCCTGCCCCCCACTAGATCCGGTCCCGGATCGGGGGCTACTCCTTCATGCTGTTTTGTTAGCAGCGGCAGGCTTCTTGGCCTGCTTACCCTTGTTCCAGCCTTGCATCGGTTTCCAGGCTGGTTTGGTCTTTGAGGTATTACCCTCTTGCTTAGAGGATGCAGAATTAGAGCCCGGTCCGTTCCTGAAATTACGAAAGGAACGAAAATTAGACTTATTCTTGGCTTTGAAAGGCCTATCTTGTGGGAGGGCGTGGCCCTTTCCCCCAGTGATGTCTGAGATAATCTCTTTCAATTCTGGCCCAAAGAGAGTTTTACCCTTGAAGGGGATATTAAGCAATTTTGTCTTGCATGATACATCCGCTGACCAAGACTTTAGCCAAAGCGCTCTGCGCGCCACAATTGCAGACCCTGAATTTCTTTCATGTAATTAGCAAGAGTCCATGAGCTAGTGACGTATGGGATATACATTCCTACCAGGAGGGGCAAAGTTTCCCAAACCTTAAAATGCCTATAAATACACCCCTCACCACACCCACAATTCAGTTTTACAAACTTTGCCTCCGATGGAGGTGGTGAAGTAAGTTTGTGCTAGATTCTACGTTGATATGCGCTCCGCAGCAAGTTGGAGCCCGGTTTTCCTCTCAGCGTGCAGTGAATGTCAGAGGGATGTGAGGAGAGTATTGCCTATTTGAATGCAGTGATCTCCTTCTACGGGGTCTATTTCATAGGTTCTCTGTTATCGGTCGTAGAGATTCATCTCTTACCTCCCTTTTCAGATCGACAATATACTCTTATATATACCATTACCTCTGCTGATTCTCGTTTCAGTACTGGTTTGGCTTTCTACAAACATGTAGATGAGTGTCCTGGGGTAAGTAAATCTTATTTTCTGTGACACTCTAAGCTATGGTTGGGCACTTTGTTTATAAAGTTCTAAATATATGTATTCAAACATTTATTTGCCTTGACTCAGAATGTTCAACATTCCTTATTTTTCAGACAGTCAGTTTCATATTTGGGATAAATGCATTTGTTTCAATCATTTTTTCTTACCTTAAAAAATTTGACTTTTTCCCTGTGGGCTGTTAGGCTCGCGGGGGCAGAAAATGCTTCATTTTATTGCGTCATTCTTGGCGCGGACTTTTTTGGCGCAAAATTTTTTTTTTCTGTTTCCGGCGTCATACGTGTCGCCGGAAGTTGCGTCATTTTTTGACGTTTTTTTGCGTCAAAAATGTCGGCGTTCCGGATGTGGCGTCATTTTTGGCGCCAAAAGCATTTAGGCGCCAAATAATGTGGGCGTCTTTTTTGGCGCTAAAAAATATGGGCGTCATTTTTGTCTCCACATTATTTAAGTCTCATTATTTATTGCTTCTGGTTGCTAGAAGCTTGTTCTCTGGCATTTTTTTCCCATTCCTGAAACTGTCATTTAAGGAATTTGATCAATTTTGCTTTATATGTTGTTTTTTTCTTTTACATATTGCAAGATGTTCCACGTTGCAACTGAGTCAGAAGATACTTCAGGAAAATCACTGCCCAGTGCTGGAGCTACCAAGCTAAGTGTATCTGCTATAAACTTTTGGTATCTGTTTCTCCAGCTGTTGTTTGTATTGCATGTCATGTCAAACTTATTAATGCAGATAAAATTTCCTTTAGTACTGTTATATTACCTGTTGCTGTTCCGTCAACATCTAATTTTCAGAGTGTTCCTGATAACATAAGAGATTTTATTTTTTAAATCCATTAAGAAGGCTATGTCTGTTATTTCTCCTTCTAGTATACATAAAAGTCTTTTAAAACTTCTCTTTTTTCAGATGAATTTTTAACCCCTTAATGACCGCAGCACTTTTCCATTTTCTGTCCGTTTGGGACCAAGGCTATTTTTACATTTTTGCGGTGTTTGTGTTTAGCTGTAATTTTCCTCTTACTCATTTACTGTACCCACACATATTATATACCGTTTTTCTCGCCATTAAATGGACTTTCAAAAGATACCATTATTTTCATCATATCTTATAATTTACTATAAAAAAATTATAAAATATGAGGAAAAATTGAAAAAAAAAACACTTTTTTTAACTTTGACCCCCAAAATCTGTTACATATCTACAACCACCAAAAAACACCTATGCTAAATAGTTTCTAAATTTTGTCCTGAGTTTAGAAATACCCAATGTTTACATCTTCTTTGCTTTTTTTGTAAGTTATAGGGCCATAAATACAAGTAGCACTTTGCTATTTGCAAACCACTTTTTTTTCAAAATTAGCGCTAGTTACATTGGAACACTGATATCTTTCAGGAATCCCTGAATATCCATTGACATGTATATATTTTTTTTTAGTAGACAACCCAAAGTATTGATCTAGGCCAATTTTGGTATATTTCATGCCACCATTTCACCGCCAAATGCGATCAAATAAAAAAAATCGTTCACTTTTTCACAATTTTTTTCACAAACTTTAGGTTTCTCACTGAAATTATTTACAAATAGTTTGTGCAATTATGGCACAAATGGTTGTAAATTCTTCTCTGTGATCCCCTTTGTTCAGAAATAGCAGACTTATATGGCTTTGGTGTTGCTTTTTGGTAATTAGAATGCCACTAAATGCCACTGCTCACCACACGTGTATTATGCCCAGCAGTGAAGGGGTTAATTAGGGAGCATGTAGGGAGCTTGTAGGGTTAATTTTAGCTTTAGTGTAGTGTAGTAGACAACCCCAAGTATTGATCTAGGCCCATTTTGGTATATTTCATGCCACCATTTCACCGCCAAATGCGATCAAATTAAAAAAAACGTAAAATTTTTCACAATTTTAGGTTTCTCACTGAAATCATTTACAAACAGCTTGTGCAGTTATGGCACAAATGGTTGTAAATGCTTCTCTGGGATCCCCTTTGTTCAGAAATAGCAGACATATATGGCTTTGGCGTTGCTTTTTGGTATTTAGAAGGCCGCTAAATGCCGCTGCGCATCACACGTGTATTATGGCTAGCAGTGAAGGGGTTAATTAGGTAGCTTGTAGGGAGCTTGCAGGGTTAATATTAGATTTAGTGTAGAGCTCAGCCTCCCACCTAAAACATCAGACCCCCTGATCCCTCCCAAACAGCTCTCTTCCCTCCCCCACCCCACAATTGTCCCCGCCATCTTAAGTACTGGCAGAAAGTCTGCCAGTACTAAAATAAAAGCTATATATATTTTTTTTTAATGATTTTTTTAAGCATATTTACATATGCTGCTGTGTACTATCCCCCCTTAGCCCCCAACCTCACTGATCCCCCCCCCAAACAGCTCTATCCCCTCCCACTCTAACTTAATGGGCGCCATCTTGGGTACTGGCAGCTGTCTGCCAGTACCCAGTTTAGAAGAAAAAAATGGTTTGTTTTTTTAATTTGTTGAAATTTTCTTCAAGTTCATGGTTGGAGGATCAGATGCGATCTCCTTTGCTCGTTTTCACATGCGACCTCTTCAGCTCTGTATGCTGAACCAATGGTACAGGGATTACTCAAGATATCTCAATTAATATCTTTAAACTGATTTTACGACACTCTCTGACATGGTGGACAGATCACCATCGTTTAGTTCAGGGGGCTTCTTTGTTCTTCCGACCTGGACTATAATCTCAACAGATGCAAGTCTTACAGGTTGGGGAGCTGTGTGGGGGTATCTGACGGCACAAGGAGTTTGGGAATCTCAGGAGGTGAGATTTCCGATCAATATTTTGGAACTCCGTGCAATTTTCAGAGCTCTTCAGTCTTGGCCTCTTCTGAAGAGAGAGTTGTTCATTTGTTTTCAGATAGACAATGTCACAACTGTGGCATACATCAATCATCAAGGAGGGACTCACAGTCCTCTGGCTATGAAAGAAGTATCTCAAATTTTGGTTTGGGCGGAATCCAGCTCCTGTCTAATCTCTGCGGTTCATATCCCAGGTATGGACAATTGAAAAGCGGATTATCTCAGTCGCCAAACATTGCATCCGGGCGAATGGTCTCTTCACACAGAGGTATTTCTTCAGATTGTTCAAATGTGGGAACTTCCAGAAATAGATCTGATGGCTTCTCATCTAAACAAGAAACTTCCCAGGTATCTGTCCAGATCCCGGGATCCTCAGGCAGAGGCAGTGGATGCATTATCACTTCCTTGGAAGTATCATCCTGCCTATATCTTTCCGACTCTAGTTCTTCTTCCAAGAGTAATCTCCAAGATTCTGAAGGAATGCTCGTTTGTTCTGCTGGTAGCTCCGGCATGGCCTCACAGGTTTTGGTATGCGGATCTTGTCCGGATGGCCTCTTGCCAACCGTGGACTCTTCCGTTAAGACCAGACCTTCTGTCTCAAGGTCCTTTTTTCCATCAGGATCTGAAATCCTTAAATTTAAAGGTATGGAGATTGAACGCTTGATTCTTGGTCAAAGAGGTTTCTCTGACTCTGTGATTAATACTATGTTACAGGCTCGTAAATCTGTATCCAGAGAGATATATTATAGAGTCTGGAAGACTTATATTTCTTGGTGTCTTTCTCATCATTTTTCTTGGCATTCTTTTAGAATACCGAGAATATTACAGTTTCTTCAGGATGGTTTAGATAAGGGTTTGTCCGCAAGTTCCTTGAAAGGACAAATCTCTGCTCTTTCTGTTCTTTTTCACAGAAAGATTGCTATTCTTCCTGATATTCATTGTTTTGTACAAGCTTTGGTTCGTATAAAGCCTGTCATTAAGTCACTTTCTCCTCCTTGGAGTTGGAATTTGGTTCTGGGGGCTCTTCAAGCTCCTCCATTTGAACCTATGCATTCATTGGACATTAAATTACTTTCTTGGAAAGTTTTGTTCCTTTTGGCCATCTCTTCTGCCAGAAGAGTTTCTGAATTATCTGCTCTTTCTTGTGAGTCTCCTTTTCTGATTTTTCATCAGGATAAGGCGGTGTTGCGAACTTCTTTTGAATTTTTACCTAAGTTGTGAATTCCAACAACATTAGTAGAGACATTGTGGTTCCTTCATTATGTCCTAATCCTAAGAATTCTAAGGAGAAATCGTTGCATTCTTTGGATGTTGTTAGAGCTTTGAAATATTATGTTGAAGCTACTAAGTCTTTCCGAAAGACTTCTAGTTTATTTGTTATCTTTTCCGGTTCTAGAAAGGCCAGAAAACTTCTGCCATTTCTTTGGCATCTTGGTTGAAATCTTTAATTCATCTTGCCTATGTTGAGTCGGGTAAAACTCCGCCTCAGAGGATTACAGCTCATTCTACTAGGTCAGTTTCTACTTCCTGGGCGTTTAGGAATGAAGCTTCGGTTGATCAGATTTGCAAAGCGGCAACTTGGTCCTCTTTGCATACTTTTACCAAATTCTACCATTTTGATGTATTTTCTTCTTCTGAAGCAGTTTTTGGTAGAAAAGTACTTCAGGCAGCGGTTTCAGTTTGAATCTTCTGCTTATGTTTTTCATTAAACTTTATTTTGGGTGTGGATTATTTTCAGCAGGAATTGGCTGTCTTTATTTTATCCCTCCCTCTCTAGTGACTCTTGTGTGGAAAGATCCACATCTTGGGTAGTCATTATCCCATACGTCACTAGCTCATGGACTCTTGCTAATTACATGAAAGAAAACATAATTTATGTAAGAACTTACCTGATAAATTCATTTCTTTCATATTAGCAAGAGTCCAAGAGGCCCGCCCTTTTTTTGTGGTGGTTATGATTTTTTTGTATAAAGCACAATTATTCCAATTCCTTATTTTATATGCTTTCGCACTTTTTTCTTATCACCCCACTTCTTGGCTATTCGTTAAACTGAATTGTGGGTGTGGTGAGGGGTGTATTTATAGGCATTTTAAGGTTTGGGAAACTTTGCCCCTCCTGGTAGGAATGTATATCCCATACGTCACTAGCTCATGGACTCTTGCTAATATGAAAGAAATGAATTTATCAGGTAAGTTCTTACATAAATTATGTTTTTTCGCCGCTAATCTAGCTATTTGCAAAGCGGCATCTAAAATAAAAGAGTTAGCCAACTTAAGTGCGTGAACTCTGTCCATCAGTGATGTGCAGTCACTAGAGGCAGGTGAGGCAGTGCTTCACCTCTCATATGGGCAAAAATATATTTTTTTTATTGGCTTAAAAAAAAAAAAATTGTAATTTTTTTCCCCCAGCATTTTTTTTTCCCCACAGCTACATGTTGTGCAATGGAGAGGCACAAGCAGGTCTGCCCACCATTACACAACATGCTGCGCCACCTACTGGATGAAAGTGGTTAAGATCATTGCATGGCCCATTAACTGCTTATTTGAGGCAGTCCTATTTGGGCTGAACAAATCCAGTGAGAAGCATTAGTAAGTGGAACTAAGGGTTGGGGCTGGATGTTAAATCATATAAAAGAAAAGAAAAACGGAAAAAAAAACAGAATTTATGCTTACCGGATAAATTACTTTCTCCAACGGTGTGTCCGGTCCACGGTTTCATCCTTACTTGTGGGATATTCTCCTCCCCTACAGGGAATGGCAAGGAGAGCACACAGCAAGAGCTGTCCATATAGCCCCCCCCTCTGGCTCCGCCCCCCAGTCATTCAACCGACGGTTAGGAGAAAAAGAAGAAACTATAGGGTGCCGTGGTGACTGTAGTGTATAAAGAAAGAAAGAAATTTTTCAAACCTGATTAAAAAACCAGGGCGGGCCGTGGACCCGACACACCGTTGGAGATAGTAATTTATCAGGTAAGCATAAATTCTGTTTTCTCCAACATTGGTGTGTCCGGTTTCATCCTTACTTGTGGGAACCAATACCAAATCTTTAGGACACGGATGAAGGGAGGGAGCAAATCAGGTTACCTAAACGGAAGGTACCACGGCTTGCAAAACCTTTCTCCCAAAAATAGCCTCCGAAGAAGTATAAGTATCGAATTTGAAAATTTGGCAAAGTATGCAGGAAAGACCAAGTCGCTGCTCTACAGATCTGATCAACAGAAGCCTCGTTCTTGAAGGCCCATGTGGAAGCCACAGCTCTAGTAGAATGAGCTGTAAATTGTTCAGGAGGCTGCCGTCCAGCAGTCTCATAAGCCAATCGGATGATGCTTTTCAGCCAAAAGTAAAGAGAGGTAACAGTAGCTTTCTGTCCTCTCCTCTTACCAGAATAGACGACAAACAAAGAAGATGTCTGTCTGAAAACCTTTGTTGCTTCTAAATAGAATTTCAAAGCACGAACTACATCTAAATTATGTAATAAACGTTCCTTCTTCGAAACTGGATTCGGACACAGAGAAGGAACCACTATTTCCTGGTTAATATTCCTGTTGGAAACCATTTTTGGAAGAAAACCAGGCTTTGTACGTAAAACTACCTTATCTGTATGGAATACCAGATAGGGTGAACACACTGCAAAGCAGACAAATCAGAAACTCTTCTAGCAGAAGAAAAAGCAACCAAAAACAGAACTTTCCAAGATAGTAACTTAATATCTATGGAATGTAAGGGTTCAAACGGAACCCCTTGAAGAACTGAAAGAACTAAATTTAGACTCCATGGAGGAGTCAAGGTCTGTAGACAGGCTTGATTCTGACTAAAGCCTGTACAAACACCTGTACATCTGGCACGGCTGCCAGACGTTTGTGCAACAAAACAAACAGAGCAGATATCTGTCCTTTTAGAGAACTAGCTGACAAACCTTTATCCAAACCCTCTTGGAGAAAGGAAAGTATCCTCAGAATTTTAATTTTACTCCAAGAGTATCCCTTGGAGTCGTACCAACAGATATATTTTTTCCATATCTTATGGTAAATTTTCCTAGTCACAGGCTTCCTGGCCTGAATCAGAGTATCTATAACCAAATCTGAAAACCCACGCTTAGATAGAATCAAGCGTTCAATTTCCAAGCAGTCAGTTGCAGAGAGACTAGATTTGGATGTTCGAATGGACCTTGTATGTTCAGAGCGGCAAGGAGAATGACTGGGGGGCGGAGCCAGAGGGGGGCTATATGGACAGCTCTTGCTGTGTGCTCTCCTTGCCATTCCCTGTAGGGGAGGAGAATATCCCACAAGTAAGGATGAAACCGTGGACCGGACACACCAATGTTGTAGAAACAACTTTCATATATTTTGTTGCTGTCCTGTGAACCTGCTAGCTTTGCTAAAGTGAAAAAGAGAGTTCTGTTCTTCCCCTCTAAGTGCAGTGGAATGTGCCACTGTCACTTCCTGAATCCTTATACAGAGCAGAAAGAGAGGCAGAGAGAGCAGTGTTTTAGCCACATCTTATTAAAGTAAGATTTTACTGAAAGGGATTATGTTAGTGAAAATTATAATTGAATTAATGTGGTTTAGTGTTTTTTTTTACTCTTTTACAGCAAAGGATCATTTTTGTATTTTGTTTACTAAAACTTTACACCCACTAACTTAGCAGCTTGCCTCTCTACTTCACACTAATGTATAGTCTCATTTTCTGAACTCTCTGTAGCTCTGCTGTTTTATTACTTGAAATGCAGTGGTCCCTCTCCCCCCCCCCTAGCTATCCATCTCTCTCCTTATGTGTTGTTCTCCCCTATGGTCTCTTTCTCTCTCTGTCTCTCTTCCTCCCCCTCTGACTCTCTCATCCCTTATGTGTCTCTCTAACCCTCTGTGTGTTATTGTGTCTCTCTCTCTTTCTCTCTCTCTAACCCTCTGTGTGTGATTGTGTCTCTCTCTCTAACCCTCTGTGTGTGATTGTGCCTCTCTCTCTAACTCTCTGTGAATGATTGTGTCTCTCTCTCGTTCTAACCCTGTGTGTGATTGTGTCTATCTCTTTCTCTCTCTCTCTAACCCTCTGTGTGTGATTGTGTCTCTCTCTTTCTCTCTCTCTCTCTCTCTCTCTCTAACCCTCGATGTATGATTTTGTCTCTCTCTCTCTTTCTCTCTCTAACCCTCTGTGTGTGATTGTGTCTCTCTCTCTAACCCTCTGTGTGTGATTGTGTCTCTCTCTCTTTCTCTCTCTCTCTCTCTCTCTCTCTCTCTAACCCTCTGTGTGTGATTGTGTCTCTCTTTCTCTTTCTCTCTCTAACCCTCTTTGTGTGCTTGTGTCTCTCTCTCTCTTTCTCTCTCTAACCCTCTGTGTGTGTGATTGTGTCTCTCTCTCTTTCTAACCCTCTGTGTGTGATTGTGTCTCTCTTTCTCTCTCTCTCTAACCCGCTGTGTGTGATTGTGTCTCTCTCTCTTTCTCTCTCTAACCCTCTGTGTGTGATTGAGTCTCTCTCTCTCTTTCTCTCTCTAACCCTCTGTGTGTGATTGTGTCTCTCTCTCTCTCTATCTAACCCTCTGTGTGTGATTGTGTCTTTCTCTCTCTCTCTAACCCTCTGTGTATGATTGTGTCTCTCTCTCTCTTTCTCTCTCTAACCCTCTGTGTGTGATTGTGTCTCTCTCTCTCTAACCCTCTGTGTGTGATTGTGTCTCTCTCTCTTTCTCTCTCTATAACCCTCTGTGTGTGATTGTGTCTCTCTTTCTCTCTTTCTCTAACCCTCTGTATGTGATTGTGTCTCTCTCTCTCTTTCTCTCTCTCTAACCCTCTGTGTGTGATTGTGTGTCTCTCTCTCTAACCCTCTGTGTGTGATTGTGTCTCTCTCTCTTTCTCTCTCTCTAACCCTCTGTGTGTGATTGTGTCTCTCTTTCTCTCTCTCTCTAACCCTCTGTGTGTGATTGTGTCTCTCTCTCTCTCTAACCCTCTGTGTGTGATTGTGTCTCTCTCTCTTTCTCTCTCTCTCTAACCCTCTGTGTGTGATTGTGTCTCTCTCTCTTTCTCTCTCTCTAACCCTCTGTGTGTGATTGTGTCTCTGTCTCTCTTTCTCTCTCTAACCCTCTGTGTGTGATTGTGTCTCTCTCTTTCTCTAACCCTCTGTGTGTGATTGTGTCTATTTCTCTCTCTCTTTCTAACCCTCTGTGTGATTGTGTCTCTCTCTCTTTCTAACCCTCTGTGTGTGATTGTGTGTGTCTCTCTCTCTCTCTAAACCTCTGTGTGTGATTGTGTCTCTCTCTCTTTCTCTCTCTCTAACCCTCTGTGTGTGATTGTGTGTGTCTCTCTCTCTCTAACCCTCTGTGTGTGATTGTGTGTGTCTCTCTCTCTCTCTCTCTAACCCTCTGTGTGTGATTGTGTCTCTCTCTTTCTCTAACCCTCTGTGTGTGATTGTGTCTATTTCTCTCTCTCTTTCTAACCCTCTGTGTGATTGTGTCTCTCTCTCTTTCTAACCCTCTGTGTGTGATTGTGTGTGTCTCTCTCTCTCTCTAAACCTCTGTGTGTGATTGTGTCTCTCTCTCTGTCTCTCTCTCTAACCCTCTGTGTGTGATTGTGTGTGTCTCTCTCTTTCTAACCCTCTGTGTGTGATTGTGTGTGTCTCTCTCTCTCTCTAAACCTCTGTGTGTGATTGTGTCTCTCTCTCTTTCTCTCTCTCTAACCCTCTGTGTGTGATTGTGTGTGTCTCTCTCTCTCTAACCCTCTGTGTATGATTGTCTCTCTCTCTTTCTAACCCTCTGTGTGTGATTGTGTCTCTCTCTCTCTAACCCTCTGTGTGTGATTGTGTCTCTCTCTCTTTCTCTCTCTCTCTAACCCTCTGTGTGTGATTGTGTGTCTCTCTCTTACCCTCTGTGTGTGATTGTGTCTCTTTCTCTCTCTCTTTCTAACCCTCTGTGTGTGATTGTGTCTCTCTCTCTCTCTCTCTAAACCTCTGTGTGTGATTGTGTCTCTCTCTCTTTCTCTCTCTCTAACCCTCTGTGTGTGATTGTGTGTCTCTCTCTAACCCTCTGTGTATGATTGTCTCTCTCTCTCTTTCTAACCCTCTGTGTGTGATTGTGTCTCTCTCTCTCTAACCCTCTGTGTGTGATTGTGTCTCTCTCTCTTTCTCTCTCTCTCTAACCCTCTGTGTGTGATTGTGTCTCTCTCTCTAACCCTCTGTGTGTGATTGTGTCTCTCTCTCTAATCCTCTGTGTGTGATTGTGTCTCTCTCTCTAACCCTTTGTGTGTGATTGTGTCTCTCTCTTTTTCTCTCTCTCTCTCTAACCCTCTGTGTATGATTGTGTCTCTCTCTTTTTCTCTCTCTCTCTAACCCTCTGTGTGTGATTGTGTCTCTCTTTCTCTCTCTCTAACCCTCTGTGTGTGATTGTGTCTCTCTTTCTCTAACCCTCTGTATGTGATTGTGTCTCTCTCTCTCTTTCTCTCTCTCTAACCCTCTGTGTGTGATTGTGTGTCTCTCTCTCTAACCCTCTGTGTGTGATTGTGTCTCTCTCTCTTTCTCTCTCTCTAACCCTCTGTGTGTGATTGTGTCTCTCTTTCTCTCTCTCTCTAACCCTCTGTGTGTGATTCGGTCTCTCTCTCTCTCTAACCCTCTGTGTGTGATTGTGTATCTCTCTCTCTCTCTCTCTCTCTCTCTCTTTCTCTCTAACCCTCTGTGTGTGATTGTGTGTGTCTCTCTCTCTCTCTTTCTCTCTAACCCTCTGTGTCTCTCTCCCCCGTCTCTCTCTCCCTTTCCCCCCCGAGTGCTTTTCTGTGTTTCTGTCTACCTTTTATTTATTTAATTAATGCATTGGTAGTGCCATCTGATGGTGTGGCTTTATTTAAAGGGGTGGGGTCAAGCACCCCACCATCTTTAAATTTCACCAGCCGCCACTGGATCAAGACATTTTTATATTTACTGAATAATGAAAGAATCTATAAGCATAATTTGCAGCATTAAAGTAAAAAGTATGTTTTAAACATATTTTAATGGGCATGGATTTCTAGATCTCATAATCAGAGCAAGCATTGTGTTATCTGGCAAGAGTTTCTGCTACAATCCTTTAAACTAAAATCAGATGTTTACTAAGTTGACCAGTTTTCCAAGACACCATTTAAAGGGACATGAACCCCATATGAAACCCATATGCAAATTTAAATAACTTTCCAATTTACATCTATTATCTAATTTTCTGCATTCTTTTGATATCCTTTGTTGAAAATCATATCTAAATATGCTCAGTAGCTGCTGATTGGTGGCTGCACATAGATACCACATGTGATTGGCTCACCCATGTGCATTGCTATTTCTTCAACAAAGGATATCTAAAGAATGAAGGCGTATCCTAGCCACTGCCTCACCAGCCTCTGACGTCACTGCACGTCACTGCTGTCCATAACCTCCTCATATGGAGTCTCTCTACTGAGCGACTTTTCTAGTTCCTCGAACCAGAACCACGCTGCTGTAGTGACAGGAACAATGCACGAAATGGGTTGAAGAAGGTAACCTTGCTGTATAAAAATCTTTTTAAGCAAACACTCCAATTTTTTATCAATAGGATCTTTGAAAGCACAATTATCCTCGATAGGAATAGTAGTGCGCTTGTTTAGAGTAGAAACTGCCCCCTCGACCTTAGGGACTGTCATGCCATAAGTCCTTTCTGGGGTCGACCATAGGAAATAATTTCTTAAATATAGGAGGGGGAACAAAAGGTATGCCGGGCTTCTCCTATTCCTTATTCACTAGGAAAAGTGTCGGGGTGCACCGGAAAATCTAGGAACTTGTCCATCTTGCATAATTTTTCTGGAATGACCAGGTTGTCACAATCATCCAGAGTAGATAACACCTCTTTAAGCAGTGCGCTGAGAGGTTCTAATTTAAATTTAAATGTCACAACATCAGGTTCAGCCTGTTGGGAAATTTTTCCTGAATCTGAAATTTCCCCATCTGACAAAACCTCCCTCATGGCCCCTTCAGATTGGTGTGAGGGTATGACAGAACAATTATCATCAGCGCCCTCCTGCTCTTCAGTGTTTAAAACAGAGCAATCACGCTTTCTCTGATATGCAGGCATTTTGGATAAAATATTTGCTATGGAGTTATCCATTACAGCCGTCAATTGTTGCATGGTAATAAGCATTGGCGCGCTAGAAGTACTAGGGGCCTCCTGCGTGGGCAAAACTGGTGTAGACACAGAAGGAGATGATGTAGAACCATGTCTACTCCCTTCATCTGATGAATCATCTTGGGCAACTTCATTATCTGTGACAGTACTGTCCTTACTTTGTTTGGACGCTTTGGCACAATTATCACATAATTTAGAAGGGGGAGACACATTGACTTTCATACATATAGAACATAGCTTATCTGAAGGCACAGACATGTTAAACAGGCTTAAACTTGTCAGTAAAACACAAAAACAGTTTTAAAACAAAACCGTTACTGTCTCTTTAAATTTTAAACAGAGCACACTTTATTACTGAATATGTGAAAAAATATGAAGGAATTGTTCAAAATTTACCAAAATTTCACCACAGTGTCTTAAAGCATTAAAAGTATTGCACACCAATTTTCAGAGCTTTAACCCTTAAAATAACGAAACCGGAGCCGGTTACAGTTTTAACCCCTCTACAGTCCCAGCTACAGCCTTTGCTGTGACTCTACCAAGCCCAGAGGGGAATACGATACCAAATGACGCCTTCTAGGAACTTTTCCAACTATTTTCAGGTCCTCACACATGCATCTGCATGTCTTGCTCTCAAAAACAACTGCGCAATAATGGCGCGAAAATGAGGCTCAGCCTACAACTGGGAAGGCCCTTCCTCACTGGAAAAGGTGTCTAACATAGTGCCTGACGTTAAAAAACGTTCCCCAAGTTTATAAATGTGAAATACCAGCATAAACATGTATAAAATGCCCAAATAAAGCAATCGTTTTTGCCCATAAAAGTGTCTACCAGTTTTATAGCCCATATTAAGCCCTTTATTCTGCTTGAGACTAAGAAAATGGCTTACCGGTCCCCATGAGGGGGAATGACAGCCTTCCAGCATTACACAGTCTTGTTAGAAATATGGCTAGTCATACCTTAAGCAGAAAAGTCTGCTAACTGTTTCCCCCAACTGAAGTTACTTCATCTCAACAGTCCTATGTGGAAACAGCAAAGGATTTTAGTTACTGTCCGCTAAAATCATCTTCCTCTCACAAACAGAATTCTTCATCTCTTTCTGTTTCAGAGTAAATAGTACATACCAGCACTATTTTAAAATAACAAACTCTTGATAGTAGAATAAAAAACTACAACTAAACACCACATACTCTTAACCATCTCCGTGGAGATGTTGCCTGTGCAACGGCAAAGAGAATGACTGGGGTGGGCGGAGCCTAGGAGGGACTATATGGCCAGCTTTGCTGGGACTCTTTGCCATTTCCTGTTGGGGAAGAGATATTTCCCACAAGTAAGGATGACGCCGTGGACCGGACACACCAATGTTGGAGAAAAGAGCCGTAATCCTCTGAGACGGGGAATAAATCGACTCCAAATAAGCATAATGAATCAAAAGCTTAACCAAGATGGCAAAGAAATGGCAGAAGCCTTCTGACCTTCCGAAAACCAAACAAAGATAACAAATAGACTAGAAGTCTGTCTGAAATCTGAGTAGCTTCAACATAATATTTCAAAACTCTTACCACATCCTAAAGAATGTAAGAATCTTACCAAAAAATTCTTAGGATTAGGACACAAGGAAAAGACAATAATTCCTCCACTAATGTTGTTAGAATTCACAACTTAGGTGAAAATTGAAATGAGGACAGCAAAAAAACACCTTATCCTGATGAAAAATCAGAACAAGGAGATTCACAAGAAAGAACAGATAATTCAAAAACTATTCTAGCTGAAGAGATGTCCAAAAAGAACAATACTTTCCATGAAAGTAATGAATGTCCAGAGCAAGCATATGCTCCAAATAGAAGAACCTGAAAAACCTTCAGAACCCAATTAAGACTCCAAGGAGGAGAAATTGGCTTAATGACAGGTTTGATATGAATCAAAACCTGAAAAAAGTGATAAATATGAGGAAGTAACACTGCCTTATCCTGATAACACAAAAAAAAATCAGATAACTCAAAAACTCTTCTAGCAGACGAAATAAGTTTAACCAAAAGGAACAATACTTTCCCAAGAAAGTAATTTAATGTTCCGAAAATGCATACTTTCAAACGGAGGAGCCTGTAAAGCCCTCAGCACCAAATTGAGACTCCAAAGAGGAGAGATTGAATTAATGACAGGCATGATATGGACCAAAGCCTGCACAACACAATGAATATCAGGATGATTAGCAATCTTTTCTGTAATAAACAGAACAGAAAGAGTAGAGATTTGTCCTTAACAAAGAACTGAAGACAAAACCTTATCCAAACCAACCTGAAAAAATAATAAAATTCTATGAATTTTAAAAGAATGCCAAGAAAAGTAGGTCTTCCAGACTCAATATAAATCTTTCTAGAGACAGTTTAATGAGCCTGAAACATAGTATTAATCAATGAGTTAGAAAAACCTCTATGACTAAAAACCAAGCGTTCAATCTCCATCCCTTCAAATTTAATGATTTGAGATCCTGATGGAAAAAAATGGCCTTGAGAAAGAAAAGGTCTGGTTTAAACGGAGGTGTCCAACGTTGGCAACTGGCCATCCGAATGAGATTCGTATATCAAAACCTGAGAGGCCCTGCTGGAACTACCAGCATAACAAACAAATATTCCATAAGAATTTTGGAAGAAGAACTAGAGGCGGAAAGAAATTGGCAAAAAGATAATTCCAAAGAAATGTCAATGCATACACCACTTCCGCCTGAAGATTCCCGGACCTTAATAGGCCCCTGGGAAGTTCTTTATTCAGATGAGATGAAAAACATATCTGGGTAAGAGAGACCATTCTCCCGGAGGAAAAGCTGGATTAACAGAGATAATCCGCTTCCCAAATATCTATACCTGGGAAAAAAACACAGAATTTAGATAGGAGCTGGATTTAGCCCAAGCTAATATTCGAGACACTTCTGTCACAACCTAAGGACTGATAGACCTACTCTGATGATTGACATACACCATAGTAGTGATATTGTTTGAAAAACATTAAACGTCTCTTCTTCAAAAAGAAACTAACTGAAAAATTCTGAGAAAACACAGAGTTCTAAAATATCAAATGGTAATCTCGCCTCCCGAGATTTCCAAACCCCTTGTGCTGACAGAGATCCTCAGACAGCCTCCCAACCAAAAAGACTTGCATCTGTAGAGATCATGGTCCAGGTTGAAAGAAAACGAAGAGACCTGTAGAACTAAATGATGGTGATCTTAACCATCAAATCAAGAGAAAAACATTAGGATTCAAAGATTTAAAATGTGAAATCCTAGAATCCCTGCACCACAATTCAGCATAAAAGACTGGAAAAGTTCTTTCTATTGAAAATGAGCAAAGGGAATTAAATCCAATGCTGTGGCCATAAGACCTAAAACTTCTATGCATATATAGCAACTGAAGGAAATAATAGAGACTAAAGGTACAGACAAACGGAACACAAGAAAATTGTCCCTTGTCTGATAGAGACAAAGACAGTGACACAAACTATCTGGAAACCTAAAAAAGGTGACCCTTGTGTGAGGAATCAAGAGCTTTTGAAAAAAAGATCCTCTAACTATGTCCTGAAGACTAAGTGAATCATATGAGATTCCGCATCCTCAGAAATAATCTGAATGAAAACAGAAAAATGAAAATATGCATTTATTGTATCTAATGAAAACAAATAATGCTATCACTGACCAAAAAAAAGGCAGAATAGTTTGAATAAAAACTCCAAAACCCATTTCCTAAAAATGGAACTGGAAGAAATACCCCAGAAAATTCCAGGTCTGAGCAGCGCTTGAACCCCATGGGTGCCCAGCCATGCTTCAACAGTACCCAAAATATATAGGACCCAAACACACTAAAAGAGAGTGTTAGCCTTATTGGAATAAAATCAAAGAAATTTGGACTGAATAGAACCAAATAAATTTCAAAGAAGTCTTAACCTGCCCCTTGCCAGCCAAGCTGGAATACGGCACGTACATCGCAATATTAGGGAGCTGATTTTGAACTGAAAAATTTCCAATTATAAACATGTTACTTGGGAAATAATTCAGGAATTCATTCCTCAATAAGAACAACCAAACTAGTATAAGCTTAAAGTTTAGTCTTAGAACTCAATCTTGAAGCCAAGAGTAACAGTTAAGAATTGAATCCAATTATAAAACAAATAATTGATTATCTTAGAACAAAAGAAATATGGATTTTTTTTTTTTTTTTTTTTTTTAAAAATCACAAAATTCTTCTAGCTAAAATAGCTAAAGACATAGATTAACCCTCATTTGCGAAAATATTCAATAAAATGAAGACACAAATGAAATTATTAGCATGATAGTCCAGTTAAAGAAACAGTCAATACAGTGGACTTGCATAATCAATAAATGCAAAACAACAAGACAAATGCAACAGCACCTAGTCTAGTAAATGTTGTCCCTTAAGAATGCTAAAATAAATCATAATCTGATACTTGATCTTAAAGTAAACAGAACAAAAATGAAGCAATTGCAACATCCAAATAAATCACAGGACCAAGAAAAGTACCTGAAACTAAATGATTTTCCATAAATAAGATACAACCATCTAAAGGAAAATAAATACTATTTTGCTATAGAAACAATAGCATAATTAGTAGGAGTAGAGATAGCCCCAATAAATTGGAGAACCCTCCAAATTGAATTTAACTGCTGGCAAATAATATAGTTTAAAACCTTTGAAGAAGGAATAAAAGAAAATTCTCAGCCTATTCCATTCCCTAGTATGAGGAATTGGAAAGAAAACTTCTGAAAACACAGAAGAATAAATAAGCAGAAATAGTGTCAGCTAGTCTTAAAGAACTAGTTACCTTAATATCCAAAATAATCAACACCTTTTCAACAAAGAACAAATGTACTTTAATAAAAAAATAATAAAAAAGTAGATTTGTTAGTGTCAATATCTGATGAAGAAAATTCTGAAAGAGAAAAAACATCATCAGAGAAGGATAAAACAGTATGTTGTTGGTCATTTGAAACTTCAATAATTAAAAAAGAAGTGAAAAAGACCTAAAAAATTTTATTAGAAGGCACGAAGTCAGACAAAGCCTCTCTCTCTCTAACCCTCTGTGTGTGATTGTGTGTCTCTCTCTTACCCTCTGTGTGTGATTGTGTCTCTTTCTCTCTCTCTTTCTAACCCTCTGTGTGTGATTGTGTCTCTCTCTCTCTCTCTCTAAACCTCTGTGTGTGATTGTGTCTCTCTCTCTTTCTCTCTCTCTAACCCTCTGTGTGTGATTGTGTGTCTCTCTCTAACCCTCTGTGTATGATTGTCTCTCTCTCTCTTTCTAACCCTCTGTGTGTGATTGTGTCTCTCTCTCTCTAACCCTCTGTGTGTGATTGTGTCTCTCTCTCTTTCTCTCTCTCTCTAACCCTCTGTGTGTGATTGTGTCTCTCTCTCTAACCCTCTGTGTGTGATTGTGTCTCTCTCTCTAATCCTCTGTGTGTGATTGTGTCTCTCTCTCTAACCCTTTGTGTGTGATTGTGTCTCTCTCTTTTTCTCTCTCTCTCTCTAACCCTCTGTGTATGATTGTGTCTCTCTCTTTTTCTCTCTCTCTCTAACCCTCTGTGTGTGATTGTGTCTCTCTTTCTCTCTCTCTAACCCTCTGTGTGTGATTGTGTCTCTCTTTCTCTAACCCTCTGTATGTGATTGTGTCTCTCTCTCTCTTTCTCTCTCTCTAACCCTCTGTGTGTGATTGTGTGTCTCTCTCTCTAACCCTCTGTGTGTGATTGTGTCTCTCTCTCTTTCTCTCTCTCTAACCCTCTGTGTGTGATTGTGTCTCTCTTTCTCTCTCTCTCTAACCCTCTGTGTGTGATTCGGTCTCTCTCTCTCTCTAACCCTCTGTGTGTGATTGTGTATCTCTCTCTCTCTCTCTCTCTCTCTCTCTTTCTCTCTAACCCTCTGTGTGTGATTGTGTGTGTCTCTCTCTCTCTCTTTCTCTCTAACCCTCTGTGTCTCTCTCCCCCGTCTCTCTCTCCCTTTCCCCCCCGAGTGCTTTTCTGTGTTTCTGTCTACCTTTTATTTATTTAATTAATGCATTGGTAGTGCCATCTGATGGTGTGGCTTTATTTAAAGGGGTGGGGTCAAGCACCCCACCATCTTTAAATTTCACCAGCCGCCACTGGATCAAGACATTTTTATATTTACTGAATAATGAAAGAATCTATAAGCATAATTTGCAGCATTAAAGTAAAAAGTATGTTTTAAACATATTTTAATGGGCATGGATTTCTAGATCTCATAATCAGAGCAAGCATTGTGTTATCTGGCAAGAGTTTCTGCTACAATCCTTTAAACTAAAATCAGATGTTTACTAAGTTGACCAGTTTTCCAAGACACCATTTAAAGGGACATGAACCCCATATGAAACCCATATGCAAATTTAAATAACTTTCCAATTTACATCTATTATCTAATTTTCTGCATTCTTTTGATATCCTTTGTTGAAAATCATATCTAAATATGCTCAGTAGCTGCTGATTGGTGGCTGCACATAGATACCACATGTGATTGGCTCACCCATGTGCATTGCTATTTCTTCAACAAAGGATATCTAAAGAATGAAGGCGTATCCTAGCCACTGCCTCACCAGCCTCTGACGTCACTGCACGTCACTGCTGTCCATAACCTCCTCATATGGAGTCTCTCTACTGAGCGACTTTTCTAGTTCCTCGAACCAGAACCACGCTGCTGTAGTGACAGGAACAATGCACGAAATGGGTTGAAGAAGGTAACCTTGCTGTATAAAAATCTTTTTAAGCAAACACTCCAATTTTTTATCAATAGGATCTTTGAAAGCACAATTATCCTCGATAGGAATAGTAGTGCGCTTGTTTAGAGTAGAAACTGCCCCCTCGACCTTAGGGACTGTCATGCCATAAGTCCTTTCTGGGGTCGACCATAGGAAATAATTTCTTAAATATAGGAGGGGGAACAAAAGGTATGCCGGGCTTCTCCTATTCCTTATTCACTAGGAAAAGTGTCGGGGTGCACCGGAAAATCTAGGAACTTGTCCATCTTGCATAATTTTTCTGGAATGACCAGGTTGTCACAATCATCCAGAGTAGATAACACCTCTTTAAGCAGTGCGCTGAGAGGTTCTAATTTAAATTTAAATGTCACAACATCAGGTTCAGCCTGTTGGGAAATTTTTCCTGAATCTGAAATTTCCCCATCTGACAAAACCTCCCTCATGGCCCCTTCAGATTGGTGTGAGGGTATGACAGAACAATTATCATCAGCGCCCTCCTGCTCTTCAGTGTTTAAAACAGAGCAATCACGCTTTCTCTGATATGCAGGCATTTTGGATAAAATATTTGCTATGGAGTTATCCATTACAGCCGTCAATTGTTGCATGGTAATAAGCATTGGCGCGCTAGAAGTACTAGGGGCCTCCTGCGTGGGCAAAACTGGTGTAGACACAGAAGGAGATGATGTAGAACCATGTCTACTCCCTTCATCTGATGAATCATCTTGGGCAACTTCATTATCTGTGACAGTACTGTCCTTACTTTGTTTGGACGCTTTGGCACAATTATCACATAATTTAGAAGGGGGAGACACATTGACTTTCATACATATAGAACATAGCTTATCTGAAGGCACAGACATGTTAAACAGGCTTAAACTTGTCAGTAAAACACAAAAACAGTTTTAAAACAAAACCGTTACTGTCTCTTTAAATTTTAAACAGAGCACACTTTATTACTGAATATGTGAAAAAATATGAAGGAATTGTTCAAAATTTACCAAAATTTCACCACAGTGTCTTAAAGCATTAAAAGTATTGCACACCAATTTTCAGAGCTTTAACCCTTAAAATAACGAAACCGGAGCCGGTTACAGTTTTAACCCCTCTACAGTCCCAGCTACAGCCTTTGCTGTGACTCTACCAAGCCCAGAGGGGAATACGATACCAAATGACGCCTTCTAGGAACTTTTCCAACTATTTTCAGGTCCTCACACATGCATCTGCATGTCTTGCTCTCAAAAACAACTGCGCAATAATGGCGCGAAAATGAGGCTCAGCCTACAACTGGGAAGGCCCTTCCTCACTGGAAAAGGTGTCTAACATAGTGCCTGACGTTAAAAAACGTTCCCCAAGTTTATAAATGTGAAATACCAGCATAAACATGTATAAAATGCCCAAATAAAGCAATCGTTTTTGCCCATAAAAGTGTCTACCAGTTTTATAGCCCATATTAAGCCCTTTATTCTGCTTGAGACTAAGAAAATGGCTTACCGGTCCCCATGAGGGGGAATGACAGCCTTCCAGCATTACACAGTCTTGTTAGAAATATGGCTAGTCATACCTTAAGCAGAAAAGTCTGCTAACTGTTTCCCCCAACTGAAGTTACTTCATCTCAACAGTCCTATGTGGAAACAGCAAAGGATTTTAGTTACTGTCCGCTAAAATCATCTTCCTCTCACAAACAGAATTCTTCATCTCTTTCTGTTTCAGAGTAAATAGTACATACCAGCACTATTTTAAAATAACAAACTCTTGATAGTAGAATAAAAAACTACAACTAAACACCACATACTCTTAACCATCTCCGTGGAGATGTTGCCTGTGCAACGGCAAAGAGAATGACTGGGGTGGGCGGAGCCTAGGAGGGACTATATGGCCAGCTTTGCTGGGACTCTTTGCCATTTCCTGTTGGGGAAGAGATATTTCCCACAAGTAAGGATGACGCCGTGGACCGGACACACCAATGTTGGAGAAAAGAGCCGTAATCCTCTGAGACGGGGAATAAATCGACTCCAAATAAGCATAATGAATCAAAAGCTTAACCAAGATGGCAAAGAAATGGCAGAAGCCTTCTGACCTTCCGAAAACCAAACAAAGATAACAAATAGACTAGAAGTCTGTCTGAAATCTGAGTAGCTTCAACATAATATTTCAAAACTCTTACCACATCCTAAAGAATGTAAGAATCTTACCAAAAAATTCTTAGGATTAGGACACAAGGAAAAGACAATAATTCCTCCACTAATGTTGTTAGAATTCACAACTTAGGTGAAAATTGAAATGAGGACAGCAAAAAAACACCTTATCCTGATGAAAAATCAGAACAAGGAGATTCACAAGAAAGAACAGATAATTCAAAAACTATTCTAGCTGAAGAGATGTCCAAAAAGAACAATACTTTCCATGAAAGTAATGAATGTCCAGAGCAAGCATATGCTCCAAATAGAAGAACCTGAAAAACCTTCAGAACCCAATTAAGACTCCAAGGAGGAGAAATTGGCTTAATGACAGGTTTGATATGAATCAAAACCTGAAAAAAGTGATAAATATGAGGAAGTAACACTGCCTTATCCTGATAACACAAAAAAAAATCAGATAACTCAAAAACTCTTCTAGCAGACGAAATAAGTTTAACCAAAAGGAACAATACTTTCCCAAGAAAGTAATTTAATGTTCCGAAAATGCATACTTTCAAACGGAGGAGCCTGTAAAGCCCTCAGCACCAAATTGAGACTCCAAAGAGGAGAGATTGAATTAATGACAGGCATGATATGGACCAAAGCCTGCACAACACAATGAATATCAGGATGATTAGCAATCTTTTCTGTAATAAACAGAACAGAAAGAGTAGAGATTTGTCCTTAACAAAGAACTGAAGACAAAACCTTATCCAAACCAACCTGAAAAAATAATAAAATTCTATGAATTTTAAAAGAATGCCAAGAAAAGTAGGTCTTCCAGACTCAATATAAATCTTTCTAGAGACAGTTTAATGAGCCTGAAACATAGTATTAATCAATGAGTTAGAAAAACCTCTATGACTAAAAACCAAGCGTTCAATCTCCATCCCTTCAAATTTAATGATTTGAGATCCTGATGGAAAAAAATGGCCTTGAGAAAGAAAAGGTCTGGTTTAAACGGAGGTGTCCAACGTTGGCAACTGGCCATCCGAATGAGATTCGTATATCAAAACCTGAGAGGCCCTGCTGGAACTACCAGCATAACAAACAAATATTCCATAAGAATTTTGGAAGAAGAACTAGAGGCGGAAAGAAATTGGCAAAAAGATAATTCCAAAGAAATGTCAATGCATACACCACTTCCGCCTGAAGATTCCCGGACCTTAATAGGCCCCTGGGAAGTTCTTTATTCAGATGAGATGAAAAACATATCTGGGTAAGAGAGACCATTCTCCCGGAGGAAAAGCTGGATTAACAGAGATAATCCGCTTCCCAAATATCTATACCTGGGAAAAAAACACAGAATTTAGATAGGAGCTGGATTTAGCCCAAGCTAATATTCGAGACACTTCTGTCACAACCTAAGGACTGATAGACCTACTCTGATGATTGACATACACCATAGTAGTGATATTGTTTGAAAAACATTAAACGTCTCTTCTTCAAAAAGAAACTAACTGAAAAATTCTGAGAAAACACAGAGTTCTAAAATATCAAATGGTAATCTCGCCTCCCGAGATTTCCAAACCCCTTGTGCTGACAGAGATCCTCAGACAGCCTCCCAACCAAAAAGACTTGCATCTGTAGAGATCATGGTCCAGGTTGAAAGAAAACGAAGAGACCTGTAGAACTAAATGATGGTGATCTTAACCATCAAATCAAGAGAAAAACATTAGGATTCAAAGATTTAAAATGTGAAATCCTAGAATCCCTGCACCACAATTCAGCATAAAAGACTGGAAAAGTTCTTTCTATTGAAAATGAGCAAAGGGAATTAAATCCAATGCTGTGGCCATAAGACCTAAAACTTCTATGCATATATAGCAACTGAAGGAAATAATAGAGACTAAAGGTACAGACAAACGGAACACAAGAAAATTGTCCCTTGTCTGATAGAGACAAAGACAGTGACACAAACTATCTGGAAACCTAAAAAAGGTGACCCTTGTGTGAGGAATCAAGAGCTTTTGAAAAAAAGATCCTCTAACTATGTCCTGAAGACTAAGTGAATCATATGAGATTCCGCATCCTCAGAAATAATCTGAATGAAAACAGAAAAATGAAAATATGCATTTATTGTATCTAATGAAAACAAATAATGCTATCACTGACCAAAAAAAAGGCAGAATAGTTTGAATAAAAACTCCAAAACCCATTTCCTAAAAATGGAACTGGAAGAAATACCCCAGAAAATTCCAGGTCTGAGCAGCGCTTGAACCCCATGGGTGCCCAGCCATGCTTCAACAGTACCCAAAATATATAGGACCCAAACACACTAAAAGAGAGTGTTAGCCTTATTGGAATAAAATCAAAGAAATTTGGACTGAATAGAACCAAATAAATTTCAAAGAAGTCTTAACCTGCCCCTTGCCAGCCAAGCTGGAATACGGAACGTACATCGCAATATTAGGGAGCTGATTTTGAACTGAAAAATTTCCAATTATAAACATGTTACTTGGGAAATAATTCAGGAATTCATTCCTCAATAAGAACAACCAAACTAGTATAAGCTTAAAGTTTAGTCTTAGAACTCAATCTTGAAGCCAAGAGTAACAGTTAAGAATTGAATCCAATTATAAAACAAATAATTGATTATCTTAGAACAAAAGAAATATGGATTTTTTTTTTTTTTTTTTTTTTAAAAATCACAAAATTCTTCTAGCTAAAATAGCTAAAGACATAGATTAACCCTCATTTGCGAAAATATTCAATAAAATGAAGACACAAATGAAATTATTAGCATGATAGTCCAGTTAAAGAAACAGTCAATACAGTGGACTTGCATAATCAATAAATGCAAAACAACAAGACAAATGCAACAGCACCTAGTCTAGTAAATGTTGTCCCTTAAGAATGCTAAAATAAATCATAATCTGATACTTGATCTTAAAGTAAACAGAACAAAAATGAAGCAATTGCAACATCCAAATAAATCACAGGACCAAGAAAAGTACCTGAAACTAAATGATTTTCCATAAATAAGATACAACCATCTAAAGGAAAATAAATACTATTTTGCTATAGAAACAATAGCATAATTAGTAGGAGTAGAGATAGCCCCAATAAATTGGAGAACCCTCCAAATTGAATTTAACTGCTGGCAAATAATATAGTTTAAAACCTTTGAAGAAGGAATAAAAGAAAATTCTCAGCCTATTCCATTCCCTAGTATGAGGAATTGGAAAGAAAACTTCTGAAAACACAGAAGAATAAATAAGCAGAAATAGTGTCAGCTAGTCTTAAAGAACTAGTTACCTTAATATCCAAAATAATCAACACCTTTTCAACAAAGAACAAATGTACTTTAATAAAAAAATAATAAAAAAGTAGATTTGTTAGTGTCAATATCTGATGAAGAAAATTCTGAAAGAGAAAAAACATCATCAGAGAAGGATAAAACAGTATGTTGTTGGTCATTTGAAACTTCAATAATTAAAAAAGAAGTGAAAAAGACCTAAAAAATTTTATTAGAAGGCACGAAGTCAGACAAAGCCTTTAAAATAGAATCAGAAAAATATTTCTTATAAATCTTCTAAATATTTCTTGTACATAAGATGTAAGAATGGCAATAAAGCATAAATACTAATGGATTCTGCATGTAAAAGTATACCATAATAACTTATTACAAACCATAGCTAAAGATAAACATTTATAACATTTAAAATAAATGAACTTAGCTTTGGTAGAACTGAACTCAGTTAAGCATTTTTCCAGAAGTAGCTTTTGATCCAGGGTCAATCTGAGACATCTTGCAATATGTAAGAAAAAACAACATATAAAGCAAAATTGATCAAATTCCTTAAATGACAGTTTCAGGAATGGGAAAAAAATGGCAATGAACAAGCTTCTAGCAACCAGAAGCAATAAACAATGAGACTTAAATAATGTGGAGACAAAAATGACGCCCATATTTTTTAGCGCCAAAAAAGACGCCCTCACTATTTGGCGCCTAAATGCTTTGGTGCCAAAAATGACGCCACATCCGGTAACGCCGACATCTTTGGTGCAAAAAAACGTTAAAAAAATGACACACATACAAACAACTTCCGGTGACAAGTATGACGCCGGAAATGACTACGAATTTTTTTGCGCCAGAAAAGTCCGCGCCAAGAATGACGCAATAAAATGAAGCATTTTCAGCCCCCGCGAGCCTAACAGCCCACAGGAAAAAAAGTCAAATTTTAAAGGTAAGAAAAATTTAATATTCAAATGCATTATCCCAAATAATGAAACTGACATTCTGAAATAAGGAATATTTGAACATCCTGAATCAAGGCAAATAAATGTTTAAACACATATATTTAGAACTTTATATAAAAGTGCCCAACCATAGCTTAGAGTGTCACAGAAAATAAGACTTACTTACCCCAGGACACTCATCTACATATAGTAGAAAGCCAAACCAGTACTGAAACGAGAATGTGGGGGGTAGTTATCAAGCCGTCTACTTTTCTGGCTTCGCCAGCCCAATACGCCCGCCTAAGCTCGCCTCACATCGCCGCAGCGGACCTGAAAAAGTACGCCTAAGTTATCAAATAAAGCTGTCAAAAAGCCGCGGGGCGATGAGCAGCGGACTGTGACAGTTATCACTCATCCGATCTCGCTGCCCTTCGGCTTTTTCCCAGCTTTATTGCTAGTCTGTCACTAAGCACTCACACTAAACTACACTGTTCTATCCCTATACCGGCGCCCCCGGAGCCCCCGCAACTAAATCAAGTTATTAACCCCTAAACCGCCGCTCCTAGACCCTCTCGCAACTCTGATAAATGTATTAACCCCTAAACCGCCGCTCCCGGACACCGCTGCCACCTACAGTATACCTAGTAACCCCTATCCTGCCCCCCCTACACCGTCGCCCTCTATTATAAAATTATTAACCCCTATCCTGCTGATCCCGCACCTCTCCGCAACTAAATAAATAGTTTAACCCCTAAACCGCCGCTCCCTGAACCCGCCGCAACCTATATTAAACCTATTAACCCCTATCCTGCCCCCCCTACACCGTCGCCACCTATAATAAATTTATTAACCCCTAATCTGCCCCCCACTACACCGCCGCCACTGTAATAAAATTATTAACCCCTAAACCTAAGTCTAACCCTAACGCCCCCCTAACTTAAATATTAATTAAATAAATCTAAATAAATTAACTCTTATTAACTAAATGAATCCTATTTAAAACTAAATACTTACCTTTAAAATAAACCCTAATATAGCTACAATATAAATAATAATTATATTCTAGCTATCTTAGGATTTATTTGTATTTTACAGGCAACTTTCAATTTATTTTAACCAGGTACAATAGCTATTAAATAGTTATTAACTATTTAATAGCTTACCTAGCTAAAATAAAGAGAAATGTACCTGTTAAATAAATCCTAACCTAAGTTACAATTACACCTAACACTACACTATACTTTAATAAATTATTCCTATTTAAAAATAAATACTTACCTGTAAAATAAACCCTAAGATAGCTACAATATAATTAATAATTATATTATAGCTATCTTAGGATTTATATTTATTTTACAGGTAACTTTGTATTTATTTTAGCTAGTTAGAATAGTTATTAAATAGTTATTAACTATTTAATAACTACCTAGCTAAAAGAAATACAAAATTACCTGTAAAATAAATCCTAACTTAAGTTACAATTAAACCTAATACTACACTATCATTAAATTAATTAAATAAACTACCTACAAATAACTACAATTAAATACAATTACATAAACTAACTAAAGTACAAAAAATAAAAAAATACGTTACAAACATGTTAAAAATATTACAGCAATTTTAAGCTACTTACACCTAATCTAAGCCCCCTAATAAAATAACAAACCCCCCCAAAATAAAAAAATGCCCTACCCTATTCTAAATTAAATACATTTCAAAGCTCTTTTACCTTACCAGCCCTTAAAAGGGCCATTTGTGGGGGCATGCCCCAAAGAAAACAGCTCATTTGCCTGTAAAAGAAAAATACAACCCCCCCAACATTAAAACCCACCACCCACATACCCCTAATCTAACCCAAACCCCCCTTACAAAAACCTAACACTAATCCCCTGAAGATCATCCTACCTTTAGTTGTCTTCACTCAGCCGAGCCACCGATGGAACTGAAGAGGACATCCGGAGCGGAAGAAGTTAATCCTCCAAGCGGCGCTGAAGAAATCTTCCATCCGATGAAGTCATCATCCAGGCGGCGCTGAAGAAAAGTCTTCGATCCGGCCAATGTCATCTTCAAAGAGGCGCTGAAGAGGTCTTCTATCCGGGCGAAGTCATCTTCCAAGCCGGGTCTTGAATCTTCCTTCTGCCGACGCGGAACCACCTTCTTCACCAACGGACTACGACGAATGACGGCTCCTTTAAAGGACGTCATCCAAGATGGCGTCCCCTCAATTCCGATTGGCTGATAGGATTCTATCAGCCAATCGGAATTAAGGTAGGAAAATTCTGATTGGCTGATGGAATCAGCCAATCAGATTCAAGTTCAATCCGATTGGCTGATCCAATCAGCCAATCAGATTGAGCTCGCATTCTATTGGCTGATCGGAAAAGCCAATAGAATGCGAGCTCAATCTGATTGGCTGATTCCATCAGCCAATCAGATTTTTCCTACCTTAATTCCGATTGGCTGATAGAATCCTATCAGCCAATCGGAATTGAGGGGACGCCATCTTGGATGACGTCCCTTAAAGGAGCCGTCGGTGAAGAAGGTGGTTCCGCGTCGGCGGAAGGAAGATTCAAGACCCGGCTTGGAAGATGACTTCGCCCGGATAGAAGACCTCTTCAGCGCCTCTTTGAAGATGACATCGGCCGGATCGAAGACTTTTCTTCAGCGCCGCCTGGATGATGACTTCATCGGATGGAAGATTTCTTCAGCGCCGCTTGGAGGATTAACTTCTTCCACTCCGGATGTCCTCTTCAGTTCCATCGGTGGCTCGGCTGAGTGAAGACAACTAAAGGTAGGATGATCTTCAGGGGATTAGTGTTAGGTTTTTGTAAGGGGGGTTTGGGTTAGATTAGGGGTATGTGGGTGGTGGGTTTTAATGTTGGGGGGGGGTTGTATTTTTCTTTTACAGGCAAATGAGCTGTTTTCTTTGGGGCATGCCCCCACAAATGGCCCTTTTAAGGGCTGGTAAGGTAAAATAGCTTTGAAATGTATTTAATTTAGAATAGGGTAGGGCATTTTTTTATTTTGGGGGGGTTTGTTATTTTATTAGGGGGCTTAGATTAGGTGTAAGTAGCTTAAAATTGTAATATTTTTAACATGTTTGTAACTTATTTTTTTATTTTTTGTAACTTAGCTTTTTTTATTTTTTGTACTTTAGTTAGTTTATGTAATTGTATTTAATTGTAGTTATTTGTAGGTAGTTTATTTAATTAATTTAATGATAGTGTAGTATTAGGTTTAATTGTAACTTAAGTTAGGATTTATTTTACAGGTAATTTTGTATTTCTTTTAGCTAGGTAGTTATTAAATAGTTAATAACTATTTAATAACTATTCTAACTAGCTAAAATAAATACAAAGTTACCAGTAAAATAAATATAAATCCTAAGATAGCTATAATATAATTATTAATTATATTGTAGCTATCTTAGGGTTTATTTTACAGGTAAGTATTTATTTTTAAATAGGAATAATTTATTAAAGTATAGTGTAGTGTTAGGTGTAATTGTAACTTAGGTTGGGATTTATTTCACAGGTACATTTCTCTTTATTTTAGCTAGGTAAGCTATTAAATAGTTAATACCTATTTAATAGCTATTGTACCTGGTTAAAATAAATTGAAAGTTGCCTGTAAAATACAAATAAATCCTAAGATAGCTAGAATATAATTATTATTTATATTGTAGCTATATTAGGGTTTATTTTAAAGGTAAGTATTTAGTTTTAAATAGGATTCATTTAGTTAATAAGAGTTAATTTATTTATATTTATTTAATTAATATTTAAGTTAGGGGGGCGTTAGGGTTAGACTTAGGTTTAGGGGTTAATAATTTTATTACAGTGGCGGCGGCGTAGTGGGGGGCAGGATAGGGGTTAATAAATTTATTATAGGTGGCGACGGTGTAGGGGGGGCAGATTAGGGGTTAATAAATTTATTATAGGTGGCGACGGTGTAGGGGGGGCAGGATAGGGGTTAATACATTTAATATAGGTTGCGGCGGGTTCAGGGAGTGGCGGTTTAGGGGTTAATACATTTATTATAGTTGCGGTGGGCTCCGGGAGCGGCGGTTTAGGGGTTCATATGTATAGAGTAGCTTGCGGTGGGCTCCGGGAGCGGCGGTTTAGGGGTTAATACATATATTATAGTTGCGGCGCGGACCGGGAGCGGCGGTTTAGTGGTTAACATATTTATTATAGCTTGCGGTGGGCTCCGGGAGCGGCGGTTTAGGGGGTAATACATTTATTTAGTTGCGGCAGTGTAGGGGGGACAGATTAGTGGTGTTTAGACTCGGGGTACATGTTAGGGTGTTAGGTGTAGACAGCTCCCATAGAAATCAATGGGATGTCTGTCAGCAGCGAACTTGTACTTTCGCTATGGTCAGACTCCCATTGATTCCTATGGGATCCGCCGCCTCCAGGGGTGGCGGATTGAAAACCAGGTACGCTGGGCCGTAAAAGTGCCGAGTGTACCTGCTAGTTTTTTGATAACTAGCAAAAGTAGTGAGAATGTGCCGCACTTGTGTGCGGAACATCTGGAGTGACGTAAGAATCGATCTGTGTCGGACTGAGTCCGGCGGATCGATGCTTACGTCACAAAATTCTACTTTTGCCGGTCTCGAGCCTTTGATAACTAAGGCGTATCAGCCTCGCCACAAATACGCTGCGGAATTCCAGCGTATTTGAGGTTGACGGCTTGATAACTAGGCCCCTGTGTAGAGGTAATGGTATATATAAGAGTATATCGTCGATCTGAAAAGGGAGGTAAGAGATGAATCTCTACGACCTATAACAGAGAACCTATGAAATAGACCCCATAGAAGGAGATAATTGAATTCAAATAGGCAATACTCTCTTCACATCCCTCTGACATTCACTGCACGCTGAGAGGAAAACCGGGCTCCAGGCTGCTGCGGAGCGCATATCAACGAAGAATCTAGCACAAACTTACTTCACCACCTCCATGGGAGGCAAAGTTTGTAAAACTGATTTGTGGGTGTGGTGAGGGGTGTATTTATAGGCATTTTAAGGTTTGGGAAACTTTGCCCCTCCTGGTAGGAATGTATATCCCATACGTCACTAGCTCATGGACTCTTGCTAATTACATGAAAGAAAAAATATCCTTTTGCTTGGATTTTTTTAAAATATAATTCTTCCTGCTTGCTACAAGTTTACTGGGCTCATTTGTATTCTTTAAAGTACGAGCCCTTTTAAAAATACAGATTGGAACATCTCCATGAAGATATTTTTGAACCTGGGTCAGTCTTAAGACCGCTGCTCCTAAACTCATACGCCGCCTCTGAGGTGACATATAGCAATCCGCCCGATCATGTACGATCGGCCTGATTGACACCCCCTGCTAGCGGCGAATCTGCAGGGGCGGTATTGCACCAGCAGTTCACAAGATGTGCGGCGGACATGGTTCGCTATAGCGAATCATGTCTGTCCGCACATATATAAATAGACCCCTAAGTGTGCATCCCGGGGCAGATACCTGGTTTTTCCGCTTGCCATACCCAGGTTATTTTTTCACAACCCAGGTCATGGTGCATCTGCAGAAAACCAAGATTACACAGGATGTGTGTTTTACTTACATGTAAATAAACTGTAGTCTACTGTTGTGTCCCAAATAATACCTGTGTGTTATTTTTACAGGACCTCCATCACTGATCAGGGCTCCATTATTGAAACCGCCCTCACAAGCTCCATCTCCAGCACATCTCTTGGCAACATGTAATCAGGATATGATGGGTGAAATCTTGCAGGCAGTAGAGGTAAGTTTTGTGGGCTATGTTCAATTGTAATGTGGTTTCTGCTTTTAAAAACACACAACAGCAAAACTCACTGCGCTAAAACACCCTCATAAATATACTTTTCAAAAGTATATTAAAAACACCTAATTACAAAACGTGCTAATATTTAGTAGCAGATCCAATGAATGGCTATAGTATAGCAGCTTTGACAAGCCTAATGGCCAAACATAAATTCACAAGCACAATGATAAAGTGATAAATTAATTAAGATCATCATACCCCGCTGTTCCTGTGGGATCATCTATAATTTTTACGTGCATGTTGATTTTATATATCTGGTGAGTGCATTACTTACCCTGTATCTATTTATCAGCCATTTGTTCAATAAATACTACCTGAATCGAGGTTGCCTTTTTTTTGGTCTTTTTTTGTCCTCTATGCGTTTTCTGCTTTTGAAACTGTTTTTTATAGTTTTATTGACACACACCCATTAAACACATTTTTATTTGAATGACACCACAACTTTAGGGACATAAACCTCTAAATAAATAATTTTTTCAAAATAAAGATTAGCCTGAGAATAATAGGCATATGATTTTTTTTAAATTTGTTTTAGTTTTGAAGAAACAAGTGTAAAGTTTTTGTCTCCTTAGAGCAATGAGCTCAATTTTTTTGTTACCTAGCTTTCCCGTATCATATCTGTTAAGCCAATTAGAAACAGCTATACATAAGTTATTAGACTGAGCAAACAATGGCTGTGTGAACTACAGCAGTGCTGGGCTTGTGGACTATTGGGTTTGCACTTTGATTTCTCACAGGAGTTGGACAATCCACAATTTTCTAACCAAATATTTGTAAATTTCAAAGATTTTTTTACTATATGTAATTAAACAGTTTATATTGCAATCTCAATATAAATATTTAACAATAAGGTACAAAATAATCAAATACAATTGTTTTTTTGTACCAACATTATTCAATTTTCCTTGCTTATGTGACATAATCTAGTTTTAATTTAAGTTTATGAGAGAAGAAGAAGAGACAAGAGCTCACTCTCTAAGAGTAAAAGTTTTTACTTAAATGGTTAAAAGCGCAAAATAAAAATAAACGTACAGGATAAAAAACAATTAATGCAATTAGTGAAAATATTTCACTAATTGCATTAATTGTTTTTTATCCTGTACGTTTATTTTTATTTTGCGCTTTTAACCATTTAAGTAAAAACTTTTACTCTTAGAGAGTGCGCTCTTGTCTCTTCTTCTTCTTCTCTCATAGGCTTTAAAGTAAAGGTGTCACCAGAGACCCTTTTGACTCACAGAGCAGCACCCTTGCTATGACGCTACAATTCACTGACAGTGAAGAAAAATTAACTTTTACCTTCAGGGATCTGTGCATTGCCTAACTACGGTCACACCAACTACATTTTCACTAATTGTGATTACGGCACACACCTGGAATACCTGCACTGAAGGTCAGACTAATCCTTTTTACATGAGTATATTTCTTTCATGTAATTGGCAAGAGTCCATGAGCTAGTGACATATGGGATATACAATCCTACCAGGAGAGGCAAAGTTTCCCAAACCTCAAAATGCCTATAAATACACCCCTCACCACACCCACAATTCAGTTTTACAAACTTTGCCTCCTATGGAGGTGGTGAAGTAAGTTTGTGCTAAGATTTCTACGTTGATATGCGCTTCTCAGCATTGTTGAAGCCCGATTCCTCTCAGAGTACAGCGAATGTCAGAGGGACGTGAAGGGAGTATCACTTATTGAATACGATGATTTCCCCAACGGGGGTCTATTTCATGGGTTCTCTGTTATCGGTCGTAGAAATTCATCTCCTACCTCCCTTTTCAGATCGACGATATACTCTCAAATTATCATTACCTCTACTGATAACTGTTTCTGTACTGGTTTGGCTATCTGCTATATGTGGACGGGTGTCTTTTGGTAAGTATGTTTCTTTCATGTAATTAGCAAGAGTCCATGAGCTAGTGACGTATGGGATATACATTCCTACCAGGAGGGGCAAAGTTTCCCAAACCTTAAAATGCCTATAAATACACCCCTCACCACACCCACAATTCAGTTTTACAAACTTTGCCTCCTATGGAGGTGGTGAAGTAAGTTTGTGCTAGATTCTACGTTGATATGCGCTCCGCAGCAGGTTGGAGCCCGGTTTTCCTCTCAGCGTGCAGTGAATGTCAGAGGGATGTGAGGAGAGTATTGCCTATTTGAATGCAATGATCTCCTTCTACGGGGTCTATTTCATAGGTTCTCTGTTATCGGTCGTAGAGATTCATCTCTTACCTCCCTTTTCAGATCGACGATATACTCTTATATATATATACCATTACCTCTGCTGATTTTCGTTTCAGTACTGGTTTGGCTTTCTACAACATGTAGATGAGTGTCCTGGGGTAAGTAAGTAAGCTTATTTTCTGTGACACTCTAAGCTATGGTTAGGCACTTTTTTATAAAGTTCTAAATATATGTATTCAATCATTTATTTGCCTTGACTCAGGATGTTCAACATTCCTTATTTTCAGACAGTCAGTTTCATACTTGGGATAAATGCATTTGTTTCAATCATTTTTTCTTACCTTAAAAAAATAAATAAAAAATTTGACTTTTTCCCTGTGGGCTGTTAGGCTCGCGGGGGCTGAAAATGCTTCATTTTATTGCGTCATTTTTGGCGCTGACTTTTTTGGCGCAAATTTTTTTTTCTGTTTCCGGCGTCATACGTGTCGCCGGAAGTTGTGTCATTTTTTGACGTTTTTTTTTTATATATGTATTCAAACATTTATTTGCCTTGAATCAGAATGTTCAACTTTCCTTATTTTTCAGACAGTCAGTTTCATATTTGGGATAATGCATTTGAATTAATCATTTTTTTCTTACCTTCAAAAATTTGACTCTTTTTTTCCCTGTGGGCTGTTAGGCTCGCGGGGGCTGAAAATGCTTCATTTTATTGCGTCATTCTTGGCGCGGACTTTTTTGGCGCAAAAATTCTTTTCCGTTTCCGGCGTCATACGTGTCGCCGGAAGTTGCGTCATTTTTTTGACGTTATTTTGCGCCAAAGATGTCAGCGTTCCGGATGTGGCGTCATTTTGGCGCCAAAAGCATTTAGGCGCCAAATAATGTGGGCGTCTGATTTGGCGCTAAAAAATATGGGCGTCGCTTTTATCTCCACATTATTTAAGTCTCATTTTTTATTGCTTCTGGTTGCTAGAAGCTTGTTCTTTGGCATTCTTTCCCATTCCTGAAACTGTCATTTAAGGAATTTGATCAATTTTGCTTTATATGTTGTTTTTTCTTTTACATATTGCAAGATGTTCCACGTTGCAACTGAGTCAGAAGATACTTCAGGAAAATCGCTGCCCAGTGCTGGAGCTACCTAAGTGTATCTGCTATAAACTTTTGGTATCTGTTTCTCCAGCTGTTGTTTGTATTGCATGTCATGACAAACTTATTAATGCAGATAAAATTTCCTTTAGTACTGTTACATTACCTGTTGCTGTTCCGTCAACATCTAATTTTCAGTGTTCCTGATAACATAAGAGATTTTATTTTTTAAATCCATTAAGAAGGCTATGTCTGTTATTTCTCCTTCTAGTATACATAAAAGTCTTTTAAAACTTCTCTTTTTTCAGATGAATTTTTAAATGAACATCATCATTCTGATACTGATAATGGTTCTTCTGGTTCAGAGGTTTCTGTCTCAGAGGTTGATGCTGATAAATCTTTGTATTTGTTCAAGATGGAATTTATTCGTTCTTTACTTAAAGAAGTATTAATTGCATTTACTCCTTCTAAACGTTTAAGCAATTATATCCTGTGCCATCTGACAGATTAGAGTTTTGGGACAAAATCTCTAAGGTTAATGGGGCTGTCTCTACTCCTGCTAAACGTACTACTATTCCTATGGCAGATAGTACTTCATTTAAGGATCCTTTAGATAGGAAAATTGAATCCTTTCTAAGAAAAGCTTACTTATGTTCAGGTAATCTTCTTAGACCTGCTATATTTTTAACGGATGTTGCTGCAGCTTCAACTTTTTGGTTAGGAGTTTTAGCGCAACAAGTAACAGATCATAATTTTATAGCATTATTATTATTCTATAACATGCTAATAATTTTATTTGTGATACCATCTTTTGATATCATTAGAGTTGATGTCAGGTATATGTCTCTAGCTATTTTAGCTAGAAAAGCTTTATGGCTTAAAACTTGGAATGCTGATATGTCTTCTAAGTCAACTTTGCTTTCCCTTTCTTTCCAGGGTAATAAATTATTCGATTTTCAGTTGGATTCTATTATCTCAACGGTTACTGGAGGGAAGGGAACTTTTTTACCAAAGGATAAAAAATCTAAGGTAAATTTAGGTCTAATAATCATTTTCGTTCCTTTCCTCACAACAAGGAACAAAAGCCTGATCCTTCACCCTCAGGAGCGGTATCAGTTTGGAAACCATTTCCAGTTTGGAATATATCCAAGCCTTATAGAAACCTATAGCCAGCTCCTAAATACCCATGAAGGTGCGGCCCTCATTCCAGCTCAGCTGGTATGGGGCAGTTTACGTTTTCTTCAAGGAAATTTGGATCAATTCCGTTCACAATCTCTGGTTTCAGAACATTGTTTCAGAAAGGTACAGAATTGGCTTCAAGTTAAGGCCTCCTGCAAAGAGATTTTTTTCTTTCCCGTGTCCCAGTAAACACAGCAAAGGCTCAGCATTTCTGAAATGTGTTTCAGATCTAGAGTTGGCTGGAGTAATTATGCCAGTTCCAATTCTGGAACAGGGGCTGGGGTTTTATTCTATCTCTTCATTGTACCAAAGAAGGTCAATTCCTTCAGACCAGTTCCGGATCTATCTATATTGGATCGTTATGTAAGGATACCAACATTCAAGATGGTAACTGTAGGACTATCCTGCCTTTTGTTTAGCAAGGGCATTATATGTCTACAATAGATTTACAGGATGTATATCTGCATATTCCGATTCATCCAGATCACTTTTAGTTTCTGAGATTCTCTTTTTAGACAAGCATTACCAGTTTTGTGGCTCTACCGTTTGGCCTAGCGTCAGCTCCAAGAATTTTTTTCAAAGGTTCTCGGTGCCCTTCTGTCTGTAATCAGTGAACAGGGTTTTGGTATTTCCTTATTTGGACGATATCTTGGTACTTGCTCAGTCTTCACATTTTCGCAGAATCTCATACGAATCGACTTGTGTTGTTTCTTCAAGATCATGGTTGGAGGATCAATTTACCATTCAGTTCATTGTTTCCTCAGACAAGGGTAACCTTTTTAGGTTTCCAGATAGATTCAGTGTCTATGACTCTGTCCTTGTCAGATAAGAGAAATTTAACATTGATATCAGCTTGTCAAAACCTTCAGTCACAATCATTCCCTTTGGCAGCCTTATGCATGGAAATTTTAGGTCTTAGGACTGCCGCATCGGATGCGATCTCCTTTGCTCGTTTTCACATGCAACCTCTTCAGCTCTGTATGCTGAATCAGTGGTGCAGGGATTACACAAAGATATCTCAATTAATATCTTTAAACCGATTAAACACTCTCTGACATGGTGGACAGTTCACCATCGTTTAGTTCAGGGGGCTTCTTTGTTCTTCCGACCTGGACTATAATCTCAACAGATGCAAGTCTTACAGGTTGGGGAGCTGTGTGGGGGTCTCTGTCGGCACAAGGGGTTTGGGAATCTCAGGAGGTGAGATTACCGATCAATATTTTGAACTCCGTGCAACTTTCAGAGCTCTTCAGTCTTGGCCTCTTCTGAAGAGAGAGGTGTTCATTTGTTTTCAGATAGACAATGTCACAGCTGTGGCATACATCAATCATCAAGGAGGGACTCACAGTCCTCTGGCTATGAAAGAAGTATCTCGAATTTTGGTTTGGGCGGAATCCAGCTCCTGTCTAATCTCTGCGGTTCCTATCCCAGGTATAGACAATTGGGAAGCGGATTATCTCAGTCGCCAAACGTTGCATCCGGGCGAATGGTCTCTTCACCCAGAGGTATTTCTTCAGATTGTTCAAATGTGGGAACTCCCAGAAATAGATCTGATGGCTTCTCATCTAAACAAGAAACTTCCCTGGTATCTGTCCAGATCCCGGGATCCTCGGGCGGAAGCAGTGGATACATTATCACTTCCTTGGAAGTATCATCCTGCCTATATCTTTCCGCCTCTAGTTCTTCTTCCAAGAGTATTCTCCAAGATTCTAAAGGAATGCTCGTTTGTCCTGCTGGTAGCTCCAGCATGGCCTCACAGGTTTTGGTATACGGATCTTGTCCGGATGGCCTCTTGCCAGCTGTGGACTCTTCCGTTAAGACCAGACTTTCTGTCGCAAGGTCCTTTTTTCCATCAGGATCTCAAATCCTTAAATTTTAAGGTATGGAGTTTGAACGCTTGATTCTTGGTCAAAGAAGGTTTCTCTGACTCTGTGATTAATACTATGTGACAGGCTCGTAAATCTGTATCTAGAGAGATATATTATAGAGTCTGGAAGACTTATATTTCTTAGTGTCTTTCTCATCATTTTTTCTTGGCATTCTTTTTGAATACCGAGAATTTTTCAGTTTCTTCAGGATGGTTTAGATAAAGGTTTGTCCGCAAGTTCCTTGAAAGGACAAATCTCTGCTCTTTCTGTTCTTTTTTCACAGAAGGATTGCTAATCTTCCTGATATTTCATTGTTTTGTACAAGCTTTGGTTCGTATAAAACCTGTCATTAAGTCAATTTCTCCTCCTTGGAGTTTGAATTTGGTTCTGGGGGCTTTTCAAGCTCCTCCTTTTGAACCCATGCATTCTTTGGTCGTTATATTACTTTCTTGGAAAGTTTTGTTTCTTTTGGCCATCTCTTCTGCCAGAAGAGTCTCTGAATTATCTGCTCTTTCTTGTGAGTCTCCTTTTCTGATTTTTCATCAGGATAAGGCGGTGCTGCGAACTTCTTTTGAATTTTTTACCTAAGGTTGTGAATTTTA
The DNA here is from genome assembly GCF_027579735.1 of Bombina bombina. NCBI lineage: Eukaryota > Metazoa > Chordata > Amphibia > Anura > Bombinatoridae > Bombina > Bombina bombina. The sequence goes on along the minus strand of NC_069504.1, from coordinate 766,232,175 downwards.
ACAACCTTAGTAGAGAAATTGTGGTTCCTTCATTATGTCCTAATCCTATGAATTCTAAGGAGAAATCATTGCATTCTTTGGATGCTGTTAGAGCTTTGTATTATTATGTTTAAGCTACTAAGTCTTTCCGAAAGACTTCTAGTCTATTTGTCATCTTTTCCGGTTCTAGAAAAGGCCAGAAAGCTTCTGCCATTTCTTTGGCATCTTGGTTGAAATCTTTATTTCATCATGCCTATGTCGAGTCGGGTAAAATTCCGCCTCGAAGGATTACAGTTCATTCTACTAGGTCAGTTTCTACTTCCTGGGCGTTTAGGAATGAAGCTTCGATTGATCAGATTTGCAAAGCAGCAACTTGGTCTTCTTTGCATACTTTCTTTCATGTAATTAACAAGAGTCCATGAGCTAGTGACGTATGGGATATACATTCCTACCAGGAGGGGCAAAGTTTCCCAAACCTTAAAATGCCTATAAATACACCCCTCACCACACCCACAAATCAGTTTTACAAACTTTGCCTCCAAGGGAGGTGGTGAAGTAAGTTTGTGCTAGATTCTACGTTGATATGCGCTCCGCAGCAAGTTGGAGCCCGGTTTTCCTCTCAGCGTGCAGTGAATGTCAGAGGGATGTGAGGAGAGTATTGCCTATTGAATGCAGTGATCTCCTTCTACGGGGTCTATTTCATAAGGTTCTCTGTTATCGGTCGTAGAGATTCATCTCTTACCTCCCTTTTCAGATCGACGATATACTCTTATATTTACCATTTCCTCTACTGATTCTCGTTTCAGTACTGGTTTGGCTTTCTACAAACATGTAGATGAGTGTCCTGGGGTAAGTAAGTCTTATTTTCTGTGACACTCTAAGCTATGGTTGGGCACTTTATTTATAAAGTTCTAAATATATGTATTCAAACATTTATTTGCCTTGACTCAGAATGTTCAACTTTCCTTATTTCCAGACAGTCAGTTTCATATTTGGGATTATGCTTTAAATTATCATATTTTTTCTTACCTCAAAAATTTGACTTTTTTCCCTGTGGGCTGTTAGGCTCGCGGGGGCTGAAAATGCTTCATTTTATTGTGTCATTCTTGGCGCGGACTTTTTTGGCGCAAAAATTCTTTTCCGTTTCCGGCGTCATACGTGTCGCCGGAAGTTGCGTCATTTTTGACGTTATTTTGCGCCAAAAATGTCGGCGTTCCGGATGTGGCATCATTTTTGGCGCCAAAAGCATTTAGGCGCCAAATAATGTGGGCGTCTTATTTGGCGCCAAAAAATATGGGCGTCGCTTTTGTCTCCACATTATTTCAGTCTCATTTTTCATTTGCTTCTGGTTGCTAGAAGCTTGATGTTTGGCATTTTTTTCCCATTCCTGAAACTGTCTTATAAGGAATTTGATCTATTTTGCTTTATATGTTGTTTTTTCTCTTACATATTGCAAGATGTCTCACGTTGCATCTGAGCCAGAAGATACTACAGGAAAACCACTGCCTGCTGGATCTACCAAAGCTAAGTGTATCTGCTGTAAACTTTTGGTAGCTATTCCTCCAGCTGTTGTTTGTAATAATTGTCATGACAAACTTGTTAAAGCAGATAATATTTCCTTTAGTGATGTACCATTGCCTGTTGCAGTTCCCTCAACATCTAAGGTGCAGAATGTTCCTGATAACATAAGAGATTTTGTTTCTGAATCCATAAAGAAGGCTTTGTCTGTTATTTCTCCTTCTAGTAAACGTAAAAAGTCTTTTAAATCTTCTCTCTCTACAGATGAATTTTTAAATGAACACCATCATTCTGATTCTTTGGACTCTTCTGGTTCAGAGGATTCTGTCTCAGAGATTGATGCTGATAAATCTTCATATTTATTTAAGATGGAATTTATTCGCTCTTTACTTAAAGAAGTACTAATTGCTTTAGAAATAGAGGATTCTAGTCCTCTTGATACTAATTCTATACGTTTGGATAAGGTTTTTAAAGCTCCTGCGGTTATTCCAGAAGTCTTTCCTGTTCCTAATGCTATTTCTGCAGTAATTGCTAAGGAATGGGATAAATTGGGTAATTCATTTACTCCTTCTAAACGTTTTAAGCAATTATATCCTGTTCCGCCTGACAGGTTAGAATTTTGGGACAAAATCCCTAAAGTTGATGGGGCTATTTCTACCCTTGCTAAACGTACTACCATTCCTACGTCAGATGGTACCTCGTTTAAAGATCCTTTAGATAGAAAAATTGAATCTTTTCTAAGAAAAGCTTATCTATGTTCAGGTAATCTTCTTAGACCTGCTATATCATTGGCTGATGTTGCTGCAGCTTCAACTTTTTGGTTGGAAACTCTAGCGCAACAAGTAACAAATCGTGATTCTCATGATATTATTATTCTTCTCCAGCATGCTAATAATTTCATCTGTGATGCCATTTTTGATATTATTAGAGTTGATGTTAGATTTATGTCTCTGGCTATCTTAGCCAGAAGAGCTTTATGGCTTAAGACTTGGAATGCTGATATGGCTTCTAAATCAACTCTACTTTCCATTTCTTTCCAGGGAAACAAATTATTTGGTTCTCAGTTGGATTCTATTATTTCAACTGTTACTGGTGGGAAAGGAACTTTTTTACCACAGGATAAAAAGTCTAAAGGTAAAAACAGGGCTAACAATCGTTTTCGTTCCTTTCGTTTCAACAAAGAACAAAAGCCTGATCCTTCGTCCTCAGGAGCAGTTTCAGTTTGGAAACCATCTCCAGTCTGGAATAAATCCAAGCCTGCTAGAAAGGCAAAGCCTGCTTCTAAGTTCACATGAAGGTACGGCCCTCATTCCAGTTCAGCTGGTAGGGGGCAGGTTACGTTTTTTCAAAGAAATTTGGATCAATTCTGTTCACAATCTTTGGATTCAGAACATTGTTTCAGAAGGGTACAGAATTGGTTTCAAGATGAGACCTCCTGCAAAGAGATTTTTTCTTTCCCATGTCCCAGTAAATCCAGTGAAAGCTCAAGCATTTCTGAATTGTGTTTCAGATCTAGAGTTGGCTGGAGTAATTATGCCAGTTCCAGTTCCGGAACAGGGGATGGGGTTTTATTCAAATCTCTTCATTGTACCAAAGAAGGAGAATTCCTTCAGACCAGTTCTGGATCTAAAATTATTGAATCGTTATGTAAGGATACCAACGTTCAAGATGGTAACTGTAAGGACTATATTGCCTTTTGTTCAGCAAGGGAATTATATGTCCACAATAGATTTACAGGATGCATTTCTGCATATTCCAATTCATCCAGATCATTATCAGTTCCTGAGATTCTCTTTTCTAGACAAGCATTACCAATTTGTGGCTCTACCGTTTGGCCTTGCTACAGCTCCAAGAATTTTCACAAAGATTCTCGGTGCCCTTCTGTCTGTAATCAGAGAACAGGGTATTGTGGTATTTCCTTATTTGGACGATATCTTGGTACTTGCTCCGTCTTTACATTTAGCAGAGTCTCATACGAATCGACTTGTGTTGTTTCTTCAAGATCATGGTTGGAGGATCAATTTACCAAAAAGTTCTTTGATTCCTCAAACAAGGGTAACCTTTCTGGGTTTCCAGATAGATTCAGTGTCCATGACTTTGTCTTTAACAGACAAGAGACGTCTAAAATTGATTACAGCCTGTCGAAACCTTCAGTCTCAATCATTCCCTTCGGTAGCCTTATGCATGGAAATTCTAGGTCTTATGACTGCTGCATCGGACGCGATCCCCTTTGCTCGTTTTCACATGCGACCTCTTCAGCTCTGTATGCTGAACCAATGGTGCAGGGATTACACGAAGATATATCAATTAATATCTTTAAAACCGATTGTTCGGCACTCTCTAACGTGGTGGACAGATCACCATCGTTTAATTCAGGGGGCTTCTTTTGTTCTTCCGACCTGGACTGTAATTTCAACAGATGCAAGTCTCACAGGTTGGGGAGCTGTGTGGGGATCTCTGACGGCACAAGGAGTTTGGGAATCTCAGGAGGTGAGATTACCGATCAATATCTTGGAACTCCGTGCAGTTTTCAGAGCTCTTCAGTTTTGGCCTCTTCTGAAGAGAGAATCGTTCATTTGTTTTCAGACAGACAATGTCACAACTGTGGCATACATCAATCATCAAGGAGGGACTCACAGTCCTCTGGCTATGAAAGAAGTATCTCGAATTTTGGTTTGGGCGGAATCCAGCTCCTGTCTAATCTCTGCGGTTCATATCCCAGGTGTAGACAATTGGGAAGCGGATTATCTCAGTCGCCAAACGTTGCATCCGGGCGAATGGTCTCTTCACCCAGAGGTATTTCTTCAGATTGTTCAATTGTGGGGGCTTCCAGAGATAGATCTGATGGCCTCTCATCTAAACAAGAAACTTCCCAGGTATCTGTCCAGATCCCGGGATCCTCAGGCGGAGGCAGTGGATGCATTATCACTTCCTTGGAAGTATCATCCTGCCTATATCTTTCCGCCTCTAGTTCTTCTTCCAAGAGTAATCTCCAAGATTCTGAGGGAATGCTCGTTTGTTCTGCTAATAGCTCCGGCATGGCCTCACAGGTTTTGGTATGCGGATCTTGTCCGGATGGCATCTTGCCAGCCATGGACTCTTCCGTTAAGACCAGACCTTCTGTCACAAGGTCCTTTTTTCCATCCGGATCTGAAATCCTTAAATTTAAAGGTATGGAGATTGAACGCTTGATTCTTGGTCATAGAGGTTTCTCTGACTCCGTGATTAATACTATGTTACAGGCTCGTAAATCTGTATCTCGAGAGATATATTATAGAGTCTGGAAGACTTATATTTCTTGGTGTCTTTCTCATCATTTTTCTTGGCATTCTTTTAGAATACCGAGAATTTTACAGTTTCTTCAGGATGGTTTAGATAAGGGTTTGTCCGCAAGTTCTTTGAAAGGACAAATCTCCGCTCTTTCTGTTCTTTTTCACAGAAAGATTGCTATTCTTCCTGATATTCATTGTTTTGTACAAGCTTTGGTTCGTATAAAACCTGTCATTAAGTCAATTTCTCCTCCTTGGAGTTTGAATTTGGTTCTGGGAGCTCTTCAAGCTCCTCCGTTTGAACCTATGCATTCATTGGACATTAAATTACTTTCTTGGAAAGTTTTGTTCCTTTTGGCCATCTCTTCTGCTAGAAGAGTTTCTGAATTATCTGCTCTTTCGTGTGAGTCTCCTTTTCTGATTTTTCATCAGGATAAGGCGGTGTTGCGAACTTCTTTTGAATTTTTACCTAAAGTTGTGAATTCCAACAACATTAGTAGAGAAATTGTGGTTCCTTCATTATGTCCTAATCCTAAGAATTCTAAGGAGAAATCATTGCATTCTTTGGATGTTGTTAGAGCTTTGAAATATTATGTTGAAGCTACGAAATCTTTCCGTAAGACTTCTAGTCTATTTGTTATCTTTTCCGGTTCTAGGAAAGGCCAGAAAGCTTCTGCCATTTCTTTGGCATCTTGGTTGAAATCTTTAATTCATCTTGCCTATGTTGAGTCGGGTAAAATTCCGCCTCAAAGAATTACAGCTCATTCTACTAGGTCAGTATCTACTTCCTGGGCGTTTAGGAATGAAGCTTCGGTTGACCAGATCTGCAAAGCAGCAACTTGGTCCTCTTTGCATACTTTTACTAAATTCTACCATTTTGATGTATTTTCTTCTTCTGAAGCAGTTTTTGGTAGAAAAGTTCTTCAGGCAGCGGTTTCAGTTTGAATCTTCTGCTTATGTTTTTTGTTAAACTTTATTTTGGGTGTGGATTATTTTCAGCAGGAATTGGCTGTCTTTATTTTATCCCTCCCTCTCTAGTGACTCTTGTGTGGAAAGATCCACATCTTGGGTAGTCATTATCCCATACGTCACTAGCTCATGGACTCTTGTTAATTACATGAAAGAAAACATAATTTATGTAAGAACTTACCTGATAAATTCATTTCTTTCATATTAACAAGAGTCCATGAGGCCCACCCTTTTTTGTGGTGGTTATGATTTTTTTGTATAAAGCACAATTATTCCAATTCCTTATTTTATATGCTTCGCACTTTTTTTCTTATCACCCCACTTCTTGGCTATTCGTTAAACTGATTTGTGGGTGTGGTGAGGGGTGTATTTATAGGCATTTTAAGGTTTGGGAAACTTTGCCCCTCCTGGTAGGAATGTATATCCCATACGTCACTAGCTCATGGACTCTTGTTAATATGAAAGAAATGAATTTATCAGGTAAGTTCTTACATAAATTATGTTTTTTCTAAATTCTACCATTTTGATGTGTTTTCTTCTTCTGAAGCAGTTTTTGGTAGAAAAGTACTTCAGGCAGTGGTTTCAGTTTGAATCTTCTGCTTATGTTTTTCATTAAACTTTATTTTGGGTGTGGATTATTTTCAGCAGGAATTGGCTGTCTTTATTTTATCCCTCCCTCTCTAGTGACTCTTGTGTGGAAAGATCCACATCTTGGGTAGTCATTATCCCATACGTCACTAGCTCATGGACTCTTGCTAATTACATGAAAGAAAACATAATTTATGTAAGAACTTACCTGATAAATTCATTTCTTTCATATTAGCAAGAGTCCATGAGGCCCGCCCTTTTTTTGTGGTGGTTATGATTTTTTTGTATAAAGCACAATTATTCCAATTCCTTATTTTATATGCTTTCGCACTTTTTTCTTATCACCCCACTTCTTGGCTATTCGTTAAACTGAATTGTGGGTGTGGTGAGGGGTGTATTTATAGGCATTTTAAGGTTTGGGAAACTTTGCCCCTCCTGGTAGGAATGTATATCCCATACGTCACTAGCTCATGGACTCTTGCTAATATGAAAGAAATGAATTTATCAGGTAAGTTCTTACATAAATTATGTTTTTTTATTACTTAAGACACCTCAGCTATGGTTTGGCACTTTATGCATTTACATAAAGTTCTAAATATATGTATTGTACTTATATTTGCCATGAGTCAGGTTCATGTATTTCCTTCTGCAGACTGTCAGTTTCATATTTGGGTAATATAAACATCTTTTATAGAAATTTTTTTCTTACTTGGGGTTTAGTCTTTTTTTGAATTGACTACTTCTTGCAAATTGCGGGTGGTATTAGGCCTGCGGGTGCGTCAAATGCTAAACTTTATTGCGTCATTCTTGGCGCGAAAATATTTTTTGGCGCGGAAAAATACGTCTATGACGCAAGTTTGTCATTTCCGGCGTCGCCGAGACCTTTCACACGGTTGCGTCATTAGTGACACGAGTGTGTCTTTTCCGGTTATTTTTGGCGCCAAAAAGTTTACGTTACGTTGTGCGTCATACTTGGCGCCAAACTTTTTCATTATTTCAATACCCCATTGATGTTTGCCTCTTGATTTTTTCTCTATCAGTGGCCTATGCTATTTGCTTTATTTTCCCATTCCTGAAACTGTCATACAAGGAAATAGATAATTTTGCTTTTTATGTTGTTTTTTCTCTTACATTTTGCAAGATGTCCTTATCTGATCCTGCCTCAGAAGTTTCTGCTGGAACATTGTTGCCTGACATCGGTCCTACCAAAGCTAAGTGCATTTGTTGTAAAATTGTTGAAATTATTCGCCGAATGTCATTTGTAATAGTTGTCATGATAAACGTTTACATGCAGTTAGTGTATCTATCAGTAATAGCACATTGCCAGTTGCAGTTCCTTCAACTTCTAATGTGCATGATATACCTGTAATTTTTAAAGAATTTGTTTCTGATTCTATTTTGAAGGTTTTGTCTGCATCTCCACCTTCTAATAAAAGTAAGGTCTTTTAAAACTTCTCATTTAATTGATGAAATTTCAAATGACCAACAACATAATTTATCCTCTTCTATCTGTTGCAGAAGATACTTCCTCAGACATTGACACTGACAAATCTACTTATTTATTTAAAATAGAGTATATGTGTTCTTTATTAAAAGAAGTGTTAATTATTTTGGATATTAAGACCTAGATTTGGAGTTTGGCGGTAGCCGTGAAAACCAGCGTTAGAGGCTCCTAACGCTGGTTTTAGGCTACCGCCGGTATTTAGAGTCACTCAAAATAGGGTCTAACGCTCACTTTTCAGCCGCGACTTTTCCATACCGCAGATCTCCTTACGTCAATTGCGTATCCTATCTTTTCAATGGGATCTTCCTAACTCCGGTATTTAGAGTCGTTTCTGAAGTGAGCGTTAGACATCTAACGACAAAACTCCAGCCGCAGGAAAAAAGTCAGTTAAGAGCTTTCTGGGCTAACGCCGGTTCATAAAGCTCTTAACTACTGTACTCTAAAGTACACTAACACCCATAAACTACCTATGTACCCCTAAACCGAGGTCCCCCCACATCGCCGCCACTCGATTACATTTTTTTAACCCCTAATCTGCCGACCGCCACCTACGTTATCCTTATGTACCCCTAATCTGCTGCCCCTAACACCGCCGACCTCTGTATTATATTTATTAACCCCTAATCTGCCCCCACAACGTCGCCGCCAACTACCTACACTTATTAACCCCTAATCTGCCGTCCGCACGCCGCCGCCAGCTACATTATCCCTATGTACCCCTAATCTGCTGCCCCTAACACCGCCGACCCCTGTATTATATTTATTAACCCCTAATCTGCCCCCCACAACGTCTCCGCCAGCTACCTACACTTATTAACCCCTAATTTGCCGAGCGCTACTATAATAAAGTTATTATAAAGTTATTATAATAAAGTTATTAACCCCTAATCCGCCTCACTAACCCTATAATAAATAGTATTAACCCCTAATCTGCCGACACCTAACTTCAATTATTAACCCCTAATCTGCCGACCGGAGCTCACCGCTATTCTAATAAATGTATTAACCCCTAAAGCTAAGTCTAACCCTAACACTAACACCCCCCTAAATTAAATATAATTTAAATCTAACTAAATAAATTAACTCTTATTAAATAAATTATTCCTATTTAAAGCTAAATACTTACCTGTAAAATAAATCCTAATATAGCTACAATATAAATTATATTTATATTATAGCTATTTTAGGATTTATATTTATTTTACAGGTAACTTTGTATTTATTTTAACCAGGTACAATAGCTATTAAATAGTTATGAACTATTTAATAGCTAAAATAGTTAAAATAATTAAAAATTTACCTGTAAAATAAATCCTAAACTAAGTTACAATTAAAACTAACACTATACTATCAATAAATTAATTAAATAAACTACCTACAATTACCTACAATTAACCTAACACTACACTATCAATAAATTAATTAAATACAATTGCTACAAATAAATACAATTAAATAAACTAGCTAAAGTACAAAAAATAAAAAAGAACTAAGTTACAAAAAATAAAAAAATATCTACAAACATAAGAAAAATATTACAACAATTTTAAACTAATTACACCTACTCTAAGCCCCCTAATAAAACAACAAAGCCCCCCAAAATAAAAAATGCCCTACCCTATTCTAAATTACTAAAGTTAAAAGCTCTTTTACCTTACCAGCCCTGAACAGGGCCTTTTGCGGGGCATGCCCCAAGAAGTTCAGCTCTTTTGCCTGTAAAAAAAAACCATACAATACCCCCCCCCCAACATTACAACCCACCACCCACATACCCCTAATCTAACCCAAACCCCCCTTAAATAAACCTAACACTAAGCCCCTGAAGATCATCCTACCTTGTCTTCACCTCACCAGGTATCACCGATCCGTCCTGGCTCCAAAATCTTCATCCAACCCAAGCGGGGGTTGGCGATCCATCATCCGGTGCCTGAAGAGGTCCAGAAGAGGCTCCAAAGTCTTCATCCTATCCGGGAAGAAGAGGCGATCTGGACCGGCAACCATCTTGATCCAAGCGGCATCTTCTATCTTCATCCGATGACGACCGGCTCCATCCTGAAGACCTCCACCGCGGACCCATCTTCTTCCGGCGACGTCCAACTGCAGAATGACGGTTCCTTTAAGGGACGTCATCCAAGATGGCGTCCCTCGAATTCCGATTGGCTGATAGAATTCTATCAGCCAATCAGAATTAAGGTAGGAATATTCTGATTGGCTGATGGAATCAGCCAATCAGAATCAAGTTCAATTCGATTGGCTGATCCAATCAGCCAATCAGATTGAGCTCGCATTCTATTGGCTGATCGGAACAGCCAATAGAATGCGAGCTCAATCTGATTGGCTGATTGGATCAGCCAATCGGATTGAACTTTATTCTGATTGGCTGATTCCATCAGCCAATCAGAATATTCCTACCTTAATTCCGATTGGCTGATAGAATCCTATCAGCCAATCGGAATTCGAGGGACGCCATCTTGGATGACGTACCTTAAAGGAACCGTCATTCTGCAGTTGGACGTCGCCGGAAGAAGATGGGTCCGCGGTGGAGGTCTTCAGGATGGAGCCGGTCGTCATCGGATGAAGATAGAAGATGCCGCTTGGATCAAGATGGTTGCCGGTCCGGATCGCCTCTTCTTCCCGGATAGGATGAAGACTTTGGAGCCTCTTCTGGACCTCTTCAGGCACCGGATGATGGATCGCCAACCCTCGCTTGGGTTGGATGAAGATTTTGGAGCCAGGACGGATCAGTGATACCTGGTGAGGTGAAGACAAGGTAGGATGATCTTCAGGGGCTTAGTGTTAGGTTTATTTAAGGGGGGTTTGGGTTAGATTAGGGGTATGTGGGTGGTGGGTTGTAATGTTGGGGGGGGGGTATTGTATGTTTTTTTTTTTACAGGCAAAAGAGCTGAACTTCTTGGGGCATGCCCCGCAAAGGGCCCTGTTCAGGGCTGGTAAGGTAAAAGAGCTTTTAACTTTAGTAATTTAGAATAGGGTAGGGCATTTTTTTATTTTGGGGGGCTTTGTTTTTTTATTAGGGGGCTTAGAGTAGGTGTAATTAGTTTAAAATTGTTGTAATATTTTTCTTATGTTTGTAGATATTTTTTGTAACTTAGTTCTTTTTTATTTTTTGTACTTTAGCTAGTTTATTTAATTGTATTTATTTGTAGCAATTGTATTTAATTAATTTATTGATAGTGTAGTGTTAGGTTAATTGTAGGTAATTGTAGGTATTTTATTTAATTAATTTATTGATAGTCTAGTGTTAGGTTTATTTGTAACTTAGGTTAGGATTTCTTTTACAGGTAAATTTTTAATTATTTTAACTATTTTAGCTATTAAATTGTTCTTAACTATTTAATAGCTATTGTACCTGGTTAAAATAAATACAAAGTTACCTGTAAAATAAATATAAATCCTAAAATAGCTATAATATAATTATAATTTATATTGTAGCTATATTAGGATTTATTTTAGAGGTAAGTATTTAGCTTTAAATAGGAATAATTTATTTAATAAGAGTTAATTAATTTCGTTAGATTTAAATTATATTTAACTTAGGGGGGTGTTAGTATTAGGGTTAGACTTAGCTTTAGGGGTTAATACATTTATTAGAATAGCGGCGAGATTCGGTCGACAGATTAGGGGTTAATAATTGAAGTTAGGTGTCGGCGATGTTAGGGAGGGCAGATTAGGGGTTAATACTATTTATGATAGGGTTAGTGAGGCGGATTAGGGGTTAATAACTTTATTATAATAGCGGTGCGGTCCGGTCGGCAGATTAGGGGTTAATAAGTGTAGGCAGGTGGAGGCGACGTTGTGGGGGGCAGATTAGGGGTTAATAAATATAATATAGGGGTCGGCGATGTTAGGGCAGCAGATTAGGGGTACATAGGGATAATGTAAGTAGCGGCGGTTTACGGAGCGGCAGATTAGGGGTTAATAATAATATGCAGGGGTCAGCGATAGCGGGGGCGGCAGATTAGGGGTTAATAAGTGTAAGGTTAGGGGTGTTTAGACTCGGGGTACATGTTAGAGTGTTAAGTGCAGACGTCGGAAGGGTTACCGCATAGCAAACAATGGGGCTGCGTTAGGAGCTGAACGCGGCTTTTTTGCAGGTGTTAGGTTTTTTTTCAGCTCAAACAGCCCCATTGTTTCCTATGGGAGAATCGTGCACGAGCACGTTTTTGAGGCTGGCCGCGTCCGTAAGCAACTCTGGTATCGAGAGTTGAAGCTGCGTTAAAAATGCTCTACGCTCCTTTTTTGGAGCCTAACGCAGCCTTTATGTGGACTCTCGATACCAGAGTTATTTTTATGGTGCGGCCAGTAAAACGCGGGCGTTAGTTTTTCGGGTCGTTACCGACAAAACTCCAAATCTAGCCGTAAGGTAACCAGTCCTGTTGACGTTCAGTCTAATAAACGTTTAAATGCTGTTTTTAAAACCTCCTGTGGTTTTCTCCAGGTTTTATTTTCCTATTTCTGATATGATTTCTAAGGATCCTTTAGATTGGAAGCTTGAATCTTATCTAAGGAAGGCCTATTTATTTTCAGGTCATCTTCTCAGACCTGCAATTTCTTTGGCTGATGTTGCGGCTGCATCAACCTTCTGGTTGGAGAATTTAGCGCAACAGGAATTGGATTCTGACTTATCTAGCATTATTCGCCTATTGCAATATGCTAATCATTTTATTGTAATGCAATTTTGATATTATCAAAATTTATGTTAGGTCCATGTCTTTAGCTTTTTTAGCTAGAATAGCTTTTTTGGCTTAAATCTTGGATTGCTGATATGACATCTAAATCTAGATTACTATCTCTTTCCTTTCCAAGGTAATAATTTATTTGGTTCTCAGTGGATTCTATTATCTCAACTGTCACTAGGGGAATGGAGTTTTTCTGCCTCAGGATTAAAGACCTAAGGGTAAATCTAAGGCTTCTAACCTTTTTCGTTCCTTTCATCAGAATAAGGAACAAAAACTCATTCTTCCCCCAAGGAGTCTGCTTCCAATTGGAAGCCTTCCTCAATTGGATTAAATCCAAGCCATTTAAGAAACCAAAGTCAGCCCCTAAGTCCGCATGAAGGTGCGGCTCTCATTCCAGCTCAGCTGGTAGGGGGCAGATTAAGGTTTTTCAAAGATATTTGGATAAGATCTGTCCAAAATCAATGGATTCAGAGCATTTTCTCAAGGGTATCTAATAGGATTCAGAGTAAGACCTCCTGTGAGAAGATTTTTTTCTCTTACGTATCCCAGTAAATCCAGTAAAAGCTCAGGCTTTCCTGAAGTGTGTTTCAGACCTGGAGTCTTCAGGGGTAATCATGCCAGTTCCTCCTCAGGAACAAGGTTTGGGGTTTTATTCAAATCTATTCATTGTACCAAAGAAGGAAGATTTATTCAGACCTGTTCTGGATCTGAACATTTTGAATCGTTATGTAAGAGTACCAACTTTCAAGATGGTGACTATAAGGTCTATTCTGCTTTTTGTTCAGCAAGGACATTATATGTCCACAATAGACTTGCAGGATGCATACCTTCATATTCCGATTCATCCAGAACATTATCAGTTTCTGAGATTCTCTTTTCTAAACAAGCATTACCAATTTGTTGCTCTTCCATTTGGCCTAGCAACAGCTCCAATAATCTTTTCAAAGGTTCTGGGTGCCCTACTCTCTGTAATCAGAGAACAGGGTATTGCAGTGTTTTCTTTTTTGGACGATATCTTGGTACTAGCTCAGTCTTTGTGTACTGCAGAATCTCACACAAATCAACTAGTGTTGTTTCTTTGGAAACATGGTTGGAGGATCAATTTACCATACGTTTTTTGATTCCTCAGACAAGGGTAACCTTTTCAGGTTTCCAGATAGATTCAGTGCCCATGACTCTGTCTCTAACAGACAAGAGACGTTTTAAATTGGTTGCAGCATGCCGGCTCCTTCAGTCTCAGTCTTTCCCTTCAGTGGATATGTGCATGGAAGTTTTAGGTCTCATGACTGCAGCATCGGACGCGATCCCCTTTGCTCGTTTTCACATGAGTCTTCTACAGCTTTGTATGCTGAATCAATATACAACACTCTCTGACATAGTGGATAGATCACCATCGTTTAGTTCAAGGGGCTTCTTTTGTTCAGCCAACCTGGACTGTGATCACAACAGATGCGAGTCTTTCAGGTTGGGGAGCTGTTTGGGGATCTCTGACAGCACAAGGGGTTTGGAAATCTCAAGAGGCGAGATTACCAATAAATATTTTAGAACTCATTGCAATTCTCAGAGTTCTTCAGTTCTGGCCTCTACTAAGAGAGAACCGTTCATTTGTTTTCAGACAGACAATATCACAACAGTGGCATATGTCAATCATCAGGGTGGGACTCACAGTCCCCAAGCTATGAAAAAACGTATCTTGGATACTTGTTTGGGCGGAATCCAGCTCTTGTCTAATCTCTGCGGTGCTTATCCCAGGTGTAGACAATTGGGAGGCAGATTATCTCAGCCACCAGACTTTACATCCAGAGGAGTAGTCTCTCCATCCAGATGTGTTTTCTTAGATTGTTCAGTTGTGGGGTTTTCCCTAGATAGATCTCATTGCCTCATCTAAACATGAAACTTCCCAGATACCTGTCCAGGTCCAGGGATGTTAAGGCGGAAGCAGGGCATGCGCTGACACTTCCTTGGTGTTTTCATCCTGCTTACATTTTCCTGCCTCTAGTTCTCCTTCCAAGAGTGATCTCCAAAATCATCATGGAACAATCATTTGTGTTGCTGGTGGCTCCAGCATGGCCACACAGGTTTTGGTATGCGGATCTGGTTTGGATGTCCAGTTGCCCACTTTGGCCACTTCCGTTCGGCCAGACCTACTATCTCAAGGTCCATTTTTCCATCAGGATCTCAAATCATTAAATTTGAAGGTATGGAAATTGAACGCTTAGTACTAAGTCATAGAGGTTTTCTCTGACTCAGTGATTAATACTATGTTACAAGCTTGTAAATCTGTTTCTTGAAAGATTTATTATAGAGTTTGGAAGACTTACATTTCATGGTGTTCTTCTCATAAATTCTCCTGGCATTCTTTTAGAATTCCTAGAATTTTACAGTTTATTCAGGACGGTTTGGATAAGGGTTTGTCTGCGAGTTCCTTGAAAGAACAAATCTCCACTCTTTCTGTTTTATTCCACAGAAAGATTGCTATACATCCTGATATACACTGTTTTGTACAGGCTTTAGTTCTTATTAAGCCTGTTATTTAATCAATTTCTCTTCCTTGGAGTCTTAATTTGGTTCTGACGGCTTTTACAGGTTCTTCCATTTGAACCTATGCTTTTTTTGGACATTAAACTACTTTCTTGGAAAGTGTTGTTCCTTTTGGCCATCTCTTCTGCTAGAACAGTTTCTGAGTTATCTGCTCTTTCTTGTGAGTCTCCTTTTCTGTTTTTTTTCATCAGGATAAGGCAGTTTTGCGGACTTCTTTTTAATTTTTACCTAAGGTTGTGAATTCTAACAACATTAGTAGAGAAATTGTTGTCATTTCCTTGTGTCCTAATCCTAAGAATTCTTTGGAAAGTTCCTTACATTCTTTGGATGTGGTAAGAGCTTTGAAATATGTGGAAGCTACTAAAGATTTCAGGAAGACTTTCAGTCTATTTGTTTTATTTTCTGGTCCTAGGAAAAGTCAGAAGGCTTCTGCTATTTCCTTGGCTTCTTGGTTGAAACTTTTGTTTCATTAAGCTTATTTGGAGTCTGGTCAGGCCCCGCCTCAGAGAATGACAGCTCATTCTACTAGATCAGTCTCCACTTCATGGGCTTTTAAGAATGAAGCTTCAGTTGATCAGATTTGCAAAGCGGCAACTTGGTCCTCTTTGCTTACATTTACTAAATTCTACCTTTTTGATGTATTTGCTTCTTCGGAAGCAGTTTTTGGTAGAAAAGTTCTTCAGGCAGCTGTTTCAGTTTGATTCTTCTGCTTTTGATTTAAGTTTTTTCCTTCAAATGAAATAAACTTATATTTTTGGGTTGTGGATTAATTTTTTTTCAGCAGATTATGGCTGTTTTTATTTTATTCCCTCCCTCTCTAGTGACTCTTGAGTGGAGATCCACATCTTGGGTATTGATATCCTATATGTCACTAGCTCATGGACTCTTGCCAATTACATGAAAGAAAACATAATTTATGTAAAAACTTACCTGATAAATTCATTTCTTTCATATTGGCAAGAATCCATGAGGCCCACCCTTTTTATGGTGGTTATGATTTTTTGTATAAAGCACAATTATTTCCAAATTTCCTTTGTTGATGCTTTCTACTCCTTTCTTTATCACCCCACTGCTTGGCTATTCGTTAAACTGAATTGTGGGTGTGGTGAGGGGTGTATTTATAGGCATTTTGAGGTTTGGGAAACTTTGCCCCTCCTGGTAGGATTGTATATCCCATATGTCACTAGCTCATGGACTCTTGCCAATATGAAAGAAATGAATTTATCAGGTAAGTTCTTACATAAATTATGTTATTTCTGATGAGGATCACAGAGTTTCTTCACTGCAGCCCAGTCTTTTTCTTGGTATACAATTAGTTACAGATTCTTTGGCTGCTTTCTACTCGCTATTTATTTTCAAAACCTTATTCCAACTGACATTCATTGACTCAATTATTATTGCTTATTTCGTATTTAAGTGTATTTTAAGTGTCTTATCAATAGGCATTTTTTTAATACTATCAGTACCCATCCTAAGTGTCCTTTATCAATTATGACTATTTTGTACATATGGGAAGCGCTTATTTTTGTGTATTAATTTAAGTTTAACAATAAGAATATTATTGCAAAATTAACCATATTTACTACTCCTAAAATAAATATATGAACAACAAATAAAAGAACCAACAAGAGAAGATAGCAGAGAGAGAGTATAATTAATATAATTTAGATCACTCTGTCACTAAAATTAGGAAAAAAATAAAATAAAACCAGACCATTGTATTTCACTCGGAGGAGGCAAAATACACCCAACACATCAGAGCTCATTTGGTTCTGCCCCATCAAGGAGGAAAAAACAAATCTGAGATCTAGTTCTTTCTCACAGTAAACTGTGATTAAGAGGAATAGACAAAGAGGTATCAGCAGGCCTCCCAGGTAAAATGTGGACTTAACCACCAATGCCTTGGTCTTACAGTGTGCTGCTTCATGTTGATCCACAGTCCTCTCAAGGTAAAATCTGTTTTGCACTTTTTCAGCACTTACTTAACAGTACCTTATTATTATTGTTAGTGTTTCTCTAGTGAGGGTTAATCAGTTTTACATTGTGCCTTTTATAACCCTTTGGGGTTAACTATTTATGTGCTTATGCTACTTATTTGCTTCAGTCTATCTCTGATACGTAAAGGGACACTGAACCCAATTTTTTTCTTTTAAGCAATTTACTAATTTATTTCTATTATCAATTTTTCTTCGTTCTCTTGCTATCTTTATTTGAAAAGGAAGGCATCTAAGCTTTTTTTCTTGGTTCAGGACTCTGGACAGCACTTTTTTTATTGGTGGATGAATTTATCCACCAATCAGCAAGGACAACCCAGGTTGTTCACCAAAAATGGTCCGGCATCTAAACTTACATTGTTGCATTTCAAATAAAGATACCAAGAGAATAAAGAACATTTGATAATAGGAGTAAATTAGAAAGTTGCTTAAAATGTCATGCTTTATCTGAATCACGAAAGAAAAAATTTGGGTTCAGTGTCCCTTTAAGCTGTTTTCTTACTAGTACTATTTGTACTGATGCAACTTAGGCACCTGGTCCATCTGATCATCTAGAAGGGAGATAATCCCTTCCAGTTTGTGTTTGCTTTGTATGAATTCTCAGGTGTGTGTCCCTGCTCAGCTTTGTACCTCATGTGCTAAGTCTATTTTTAACCCAAAACAGGGTTTTACTGCCACTTTGTTTATTTGTGATGCAGAAGTGGAAATGACTCACTTTAATGCTAAGAATGCTGCATTAGCTGTTTTATTGCTAGACTAGCTTTGTGGCTTAAAGGGACAGTAAATTCAGAATTACATTTTCATGAATTATTCAGATAGAGCATGTCATTTTAAACAACTTTCCAATTTACTTTTATCATCAAATTTACTTTGTACTCTTTGTATTGTTTGTTGAAAGCTAAACCTAGGTAGGCTCATATGCTAATTTCTAAGCCCTTGAAGGACGCGTCTTATCTCAGTGCATTTTGACATTTTTTACAGCTAGAGGGCGTTAGTTCATGTGTGTCATATAGGTAACATTGTGCTCATTCACGTGGAGTTATATATAAGCACTGATTGGCTTAAATTCATGTCTTTCAAAAACTGGAGAAAGGGGCAGTCTATAGAAGTTTAGATACAATATCTAGGTAAACAACTTTCCAATTTACTTGTTATTAAAATTGCTTCGTTCTCTTGGTATCTTTTATTAAAGAGTAAAGATAGGTAGGCTCATAAGTAGTGTGCAAATGTCTTTAGTACTCTATGGCAGGGTTCTTCAAACCACGGATCATGACTCAATACTGGGTCGCAACATTGTGTATACTGGGTTGCTAGAATGCACATCTTGCTCCAAGCAGCACTGCTTAAAAAAAAAATTGCTGGCACATGAAAGACACAAGACAAATCAAGATTCTGTTTAGCGCTCAGAATCCCTGTAATCTAACAGGCAGAGAGCGCAGGGCAGCCAGAGTCGCAGGAAGCATCACACTGAATTGTTTCCCTATACAGCCCCTGAGTTCTCTGCATACTGTGCAATGACAGCAGAGGGACCGGGGATGATGAAACTCTGTGAATCCCACTGGTAAGGATTGTGAGGCAGAGGAGCTGAAAAGCCTATAGCTTCTGACTTTGTCTGCTCTTTTGTCCAAGAGGCTATCTGGTATGTCAGAAGGGGAGGGGGGAACCTGCCATTCCATTACCGTTGCTGTCTATACAGAGCCTGGCTAATGTCTCTCTCCTCCTGCTGCTACAACTGGGGATAGGGCATTTATCTTCTTTTAGATGCACAGGTCAAGCCTTATATTCCTCCTTTTGCTCCTTCTGCATTTAACCCCTTGGCTGCCTCAGAAGAATTAAGTGTTAAATTAAGTGAATTAAGTTAAGAATTAAATGAATTAACAACCAAGCTAGGATAACAAAAACAAAATCTAACATATACACATATACAACACAGCTTTATATATAATTAATATATATATATATATATATATATATATATATATATATATATATAGTAAGGGTTAAATGGAAAACAGAACAGAAGGAAGAAAATTAAGGCATAACCTCTGTGTATATATGTGTAAATAAATAGCATGAAAGTCAACATAGCCTGCAGCATTATTTTATTTTATTTTTATTGAAGACACAAATATAAATGAACAAACTATTGCAATATACATTACATCTATTCATGTCATATCTGTGTTACTTAAATATACAATATGTCAGTCCCCATTTCCCCTCTACAGATTCAATTATGTCACTCTTGGACATCATTCTTATAGCTAGTATATTTATCAAGGGGATATGCCAATACAGATAAACTGGAGTATAGGAAAATAATACAGAGAGTAAAAAAGAAATTAAAGAAAAAAAAGAAAAAGGCCATCTCTAGGCTAAACTAGAAATCCCTCAGAAGAGAGTGTAAACAACCTTATTCAAACTGCATATAAAATAAATAAAAATTAGAAAAAGTGTTTTGCAGACAAATAGAAAATTTGTAAATTAGGGCTTTGGGTGTGATTAGTTTTTTAGAAATGCTATTAAGGTGGTAGTCAGAAGTGGTAACAGCATGCTAATACTGAAGCAAGGCGTGATAAAACAACGAAGTGCTCCATAAATAAAAGTATTTGTACAATATGATATGTGAATCTATAAATAATCCCAAGATGATATAAAATGGGAATATGAGCTTTATAATAAGATATATTAATATAGGCCAACAGGGATAATATTATTTCACTCAGCCACGCTCAAGATATATATATATATATATATATATATATATATATATATATATATATATATATATATATATACATACAAGAGTTAGTAGAGAATAAATCCTTGAATATATATACCTGGATAAAAGACAGGGAATTCAGCACTCTTTTTTTAAAAAAGATTTATTTAGCTCATGGAAATATTTGCAAGGTGTATCCAAAATTTTAAAGCTTAGATAGCTAGAAGAGAAGGTATCTCTGACACCCTCTAACTATATCATAGGATGTGAATCTTAATAGGTAAATACACAAAGAAAACCCAAATAGTATATATAATCACCTTGAAAAAATAGAAATTACATAGAGAAATTCAACATTCAAACCTGACCGGTCAGGGATAAGTGTTCATGCCTGAACAGAAAAAATCAACATGCAAGATGGTTTGTTGACATGTCTATATAACAGCAGATAGCGTGCCCTACTGCTAGTAACCTCTTATATCTTTACGTAGCAAGCATAGGCATCTCAGTATACATACTTTAATGTGATAGAAATATGTCAGTGGGGAACAATAGTCAGACTACTACACCCTGCTGCGTACGGCACCTTAGTATGTAAGGCTTAATGCCGGGCAGGTATAAGAATGGGATCTAAGTAGTTTCTGAAAGTGTGCCCCAAGGTACGTACATATATCTTGTAAGGATGAGGCATAGGCATATCAGTATACATACATGTTTGTAATTAGGATATATTGGTGGGGAACAGTTTTCGACCTACTACACCCTGCTGCGTGTGGCACCTTAATAGGTAAGGCTTAATGCCGGGCAGGTATTATAGTGGGATCTAAGTAGTTTACGACAAAGTGCCCCAGAATATGTACATATATCATTTAGTTTGCAAGCAAAACATACGGCAATGTAAAAGTTAGAATAACTCAGCAAGAATGGTAAGCAGGTAATCACATTAGTCACAATAAGTCATTGTATAAGTTGTTAACAGTCCTTATTTTTGAATTGGTCTTGCATGCAGGCAATGTATTAGCCAAGGAGCAGAAAAAAGCATGATGCAGAGTGCAGGATTGCAAATCAATGAAGTGTGATGTTAGTATGCCTCAAGCGTTAATCAAAGATAGAAGTCTCCTTTCACAATTAAGGACTTATAACATGACCCCCTCATCAGGGTAGCGATATCCAGTTTGATAATGAATATGCCTATCAATCAGGCAGTAGATGTGACTTTATACGACCTGTCTCCAGAGTTATCTTCGAGCTGGTATCAGGTTATTAAGCCTTAGTGACTTCCAAGGGACACCAAGATATGAATCCATCAAGCGCGTTTGCTTGCAGCGTGTCTGTTCTATGGCATCAACACAGACCACATGTTCCGGTTCGGCTTGTCCAATGCATTGTTCCCCACCAATATATCCTAATTACAAACATGTATGTATACTGATATGCCTATGCCTCATCCTTACAAGATATATGTACGTACCTTGGGGCACACTTTCAGAAACTACTTAGATCCCATTCTTATACCTGCCCGGCATTAAGCCTTACATACTAAGGTGCCGTACGCAGCAGGGTGTAGTAGTCTGACTATTGTTCCCCACTGACATATTTCTATCACATTAAAGTATGTATACTGAGATGCCTATGCTTGATACGTAAAGATATAAGAGGTTACTAGCAGTAGGGCACGCTATCTGCTGTTATATAGACATGTCAGCAAACCATCTTGCATGTTGATTTTTTCTGTTCAGGCATGAACACTTATCCCTGACCGGTCAGGTTTGAATGTTGAATTTCTCTATGTAATTTCTATTTTTTAAAGGTGATTATATATACTATTTGGGTTTTCTTTGTGTATTTACCTATTAAGATTCACATCCTATGATATAGTTAGAGGGTGTCAGAGATACCTTCTCTTCTAGCTATCTAAGCTTTAAAATTTTGGATACACCTTGCAAATATTTCCATGAGCTAAATAAATCTTTTTTAAAAAAAGAGTGCTGAATTCCCTGTCTTTTATCCAGGTATATATATTCCAGGATTTATTCTCTCTTTACTAACTCTTGTATCTTATTTAAGGGTCTGCACCATAAAATTGATATATTCATGACTAAACCAGTATATGTATAGGAACAGGTTGGTTGCTTTCTACTAGCTCAAAGCGCGGGTTTGGTATCCTATATACGGCGTAACCTAGAAGTTACGCTCGTATATTTCTGCCTTAGCCCATAGTTTTTTGGGCCATAGGCAGGTATACCAAACCCGCGCAGTTTGGTATCCAATATACAGCGTAAGGACTTACGTGGCGAAAATGGAGAAATCTTACTCCATTTTCACCTCGCCACAAAATGCAGCCGTGGTAAGCCTTACACTGTCTATTGGAGCCCCGTAACTCCCTAAACTACCTGCTAAATAAAACCTAACACCTACCGCATGCGCAATGTCTATCTACCTGTCAACCGCGATCTGCTAAATAAAACCTAACACCTAACGCATGCACAATGTCTATCTACCTGTCAACCGCGATCCCCGCCACAATCCCTAATAAAGTATTTAACCCCTAAACCCCCGCTCCCGAATACCGCCGCCACCTACATTAAAAGTATAACCCCCTAATGTGATCCCCCTACACCGTCGCCAGCTACATTACCTACCCCCTAATGTGTGCCCCTTACACCGCCGACAACCTACATTACCTACCCCCTAATGTGAGCCCCCTACACCGCCGCCACCTACATTAACTACCCCCTAATGTGAGCTCCTACCCTGCCGCCAGCTATATTACCTACCCCCTAATGTGAGCTCCTATCCCGCCGCCAGCTATATTAAAATTATTAACCCCTAATTTAATCCCCCTACACCGCCGCCAGCTATATTAATTACATTAACCCCTAATTTAATCCCCCTACCCCGTCGCCAGCTATATTAAAATTATTAACCCCTAATTTAATCCCCCTACACCGCCGCCAGCTATATTAATTACATTAACCCCTAATTTAATCCCCCTACACCGCCGCCAGCTATATTAATTACATTAACCCCTAATTTAATCCCCCTACACCACCGCCAGCTATATTAATTACATTAACCCCTAATTTAATCCCCCTACCCCGCCGCCAGCTATATTAATTACATTTACCCCTAATTTAATCCCTCTATACCGCTGCCAGCTATATTAAATTAATTAACCCCTAATCTAATCCCCCTACACCGCCGCCAGCTATATTAAATAGATTAACCCCTAATCTAATCCCCCTACACCGCCACCAGCTATATTAACTATATTAACCCTAATTATATTAGGGTTAATATAGTTAATATAGTTATTATATTATATATATTAACTAAATTAACCCTAATTATATTAGGGTTAATATAGGTAATATCGTTATTATATTATATATATATTAAGTATAATAACCCTATCTAACTCTAACATCCCTAACTAAATTCATATTAAAATAAATCTAATTAATATTAATATTATTAATTAAAATATTCCTATTTAAATCTAAATACTTACCTATAAAATAAACCCTAAGATAGCTACAATGTAATTAATAATTACATTGTAGCTATTTTAGGGTTTATATTTATTTTACAGGTAACTTGGTATTTATTTTTAACTAGGTACAATAGCTATTAAATAGTTAATAACTATTTAATAGCTACCTAGTTAAAATAATTACCAATTTACCTGTAAAATAAATCCTAACCTAAGTTACAAATACACCTACACTATCAATAAATTAAATAAACTACAAATATCTAAACTAAAATACAATTAAATAAACTAAACTAAATTACAAAAAAAACCACTAAATTACAAAAAATAAAAAAAAGATTACAAGATTTTTAAGCTAATTACACCTATTCTAAGCCCCCTAATAAAATAATAAAGCCCCCCAAAATAGATAAATGTCCCTACCCTATTCTAAAATACAAAAGTTAACAGCTCTATTACCTTACCAGCCCTTAAAAGGGCCTTTTGCGGGGCATGCAACAAAGAAATCAGCTCTTTTGCCTGTAAAAAAAACAACACAATGCCACCCCCCAAAATTACAACCCACCACCCACATACCCCTTCTCTAACCCAAACCCCCCTTAAATAAACCTAACACTACCCCCCTGAAGATCTCCCTACCTTGTCTTCACCCAGCTGGGCAGAACTCTTCATCCGATCCGGGCGATGTCTTCAATCAAGTGGCAGAGAAGAAGTCTTCCATCCGGCGATGTCTTCATCCAAGCGGCAAAGAAGAAGTCTTCCATCTGGCGATGTCTTCAATCAAGCAGCAGAGAAGAGGTCCTCCATCGGGGCGAAGTTTTCTTCCAAGCGGCATCTTCAATCTTCTTTCTTCGCTCCTCCGACGCAGAACATCCATCCGGCATGACGACTTCCCGACGAATGAGGTTCCTTTAAATGACGTCATCCAAGATGGTGTCCGTCGAATTCCGATTGGCTGATAGGATTCTATCAGCCAATCGGAATTAAGGTAGAAAAATCTGATTGGCTGATTGAATCAGCCAATCAGATTCAAGTTCAATCCGATTGGCTGATTGGCAAAAGAGCTGATTTCTTTGGGGCATGCCCCGCAAAATGCCCTTTTAAGGGCTGGTAAAGTAATAGAGCTGTTAACTTTTGTATTTTAGAATAGGGTAGGGACATTTTTTTATTTTGGGGGGCTTTATTATTTTATTAGGGGGCTTAGAATAGGTGTAATTAGCTTAAAAATCTTAAAAATATTTTTTTTATTTTTTGTAATTTAGTGTTTTGGTTTTTTTGTAGTTTAGTTTATTTAATTGTATTTTAGCTTAGATATTTGTAGTTTATTTAATTTATTGATAGTGTAGGTGTATTTGTAACTTAGGTTAGGATTTATTTTACAGGTAAATTGGTAATTATTTTAACTAGGTAGCTATTAAATAGTTATTAACTATTTAATAGCTATTGTACCTAGTTAAAATAAATACCAAGTTACCTGTAAAATTAATATAAACCCTAAAATAGCTACAATGTAATTATTAATTACATTGTAGCTATCTTAGGGTTTATTTTATAGGTAAGTATTTAGATTTAAATAGGAGTATTTTAATTAATAATATTAATATTAATTAGATTTATTTTAATAAGAATTTAGTTAGGGATGTTAGAGTTAGATAGGGTTATTATACTTAATATATATATAATATAATAACAATATTAACTATATTAACCCTAATATAATTAGGGTTAATATATATAATATAATAACTATATTAACTATATTAACCCTAATATAATTAGGGTTAATATAGTTAATAAAGATGGCGGCGGTGTAGGGGGATTAGATTAGGGGTTAATCTATTTAATATAGCTGGCGGCGGTATAGGGGGATTAGATTAGGGGCTAATGTATTTAATATAGCTGGCGGCGGTATAGGGGGATTAAATTAGGGGTTAATAATTTTAATATAGCTGGTGGCGGGGTAGGGGGATTAAATTAGGGGTTAATAATTTTAATATAGCTGGCGGCGGGGTAGGGGGATTAAATTAGGGGTTAATAATTTTAATATAGCTGGCGGCGGTGTAAGGGGCTCACATTAGGGGGTAGTTAATGTAGATGGCGGCGGGGTAGGAGCTCACATTAGGGGGTAGTTAATGTAGATGGCGGCGGGGTAGGAGCTCACATTAGGGGGTAGTTAATGTAGATGGCGGCGGGGTAGGAGCTCACATTAGGGGGTAATATAGATAATGTAGGTGGCGGCGGGGTCCTGGAGCGGCGGTTTAGGGGTTAATAACTTTATTAGGTGGGGCAGGGTCCGGGAGCGGCGGTTTAGGGGTTAATACATTTTTTATTGTTAGGATAGTGAGGGGGGATAGCGGATAGAGGGTTAGACGTGTCGGGCTATGTTTGGGAGGCGTGTTAGACAGTACGGGTGATTTTATAACTTAGTCAGGTTTTGTAGGCGCCGGCAGTTTCTAAAGTGCCGTAAGTCACTGGCGACTCCAGAAATTTGTACTTACGCAGATTTCTGGACATCGCTGGTTTATCAGACTTACGGCACTTTAGCATCTGACAGCGCCGTATATATAGGATAGCTTGAGTTGCGAGCTGAAACTACGGGCTGCTTGCGCCGCAAACTACGATCTTTATCGGATCGCGCCCTTGGTCTGTATCTTTTTTGATCAAATTTTCTTAGGTCTTGTAATACCATCGTCTCAAAAGTTTCCAATTTACACCCTTTTGCAAAGGTTGGATAACATAGACAAAAGAGAAATATTTGGATTAGAAACCAACAACCCCTATACGCCCCTAAATGAACTGTATGACAATGAGGCTAATCATTTAAATCAAACTGAAAGGGATTTTTTTTAGAGATAAGCCCTCTAAGAGAGGGCAACTCAAGAATTCTCCAAGCACAAGAAAGGAGAGAGATTCCAAACCCCACAAAATTTAAGAAAAAGACAATTAGACGAGGGAAGAATAGGAGAGGCAAAAAGAGTGAGATAGTAGGAGAACCTAATGAGATGTTTAATCTAAGTAAAGCTAATTTAAATAATGATGAGAAATGTGTTCTATCTCTGGGTATGTCATTTGCTCCTACAAGAGTCATGAACAAATTTGACACCCACATACATGTTAAACAATTTGTAAGAAAACTTAGTCTCAAAAGGTTTTTCATGAAAAATCCTATTGAAAGACAACTAAACTTAGGGAACTCTGCTAAGAGGGATATAAAACAAACTAAAACATACACTAATCTGAAACCAAAATTGTATCCAACTTTTGCAAAGGGGTGTAATTTGGAAACTTTTGAGAAGATGGTATTACAAGACCTAAGAGAATTTGATTAAAAAAAAATACAGACCAAATTATAATCTAAACAAAAAAGACAGAGAGATAATAGACCAACTCAGGGTCAGCTCCAGAATGAATGAAATGGGGGGGGGGATTTTTTTTTCACGAGGGGGCACGCATTTACAAAGCATATATGAGAGTCAAAATAAGAGCAGATCTAGATATTCTGCAGGAAAGTGTAGCTTCTGGCTGGCTTATCCCCCACTATTAACATTTGGAGAATATGTGCTAAATCACTAGGTAAAAAATGAAGTCTAAATCCTATGCAGTGCACTAAAACAGAGCCATTAAACTTGAGACCCCCAGTTCAATAGCTCCTTAAAAACAAGTCACCCCTTAATCACCATGATCCAAAACCCTTAAACTCATTCTCAAATCTCAATCATGTCCCCTAAACAGCCATGCACCCCAACCCCCCCCCCCCCCCAATGCAATTAACCCCTTTGTTTGCAATAGCAGTGAGGATACTAGGTTTTCAGGTATTGGTAATTTTGTAGATTAGATTTAGCTATACCTGTTTTGCAATAACTAACGGATATCAGGCTACTTAATACAACCTATGTACTGTGAACCTATAAGAATATGATTGTATCATATAAATATAAGTCTATAAATGGCTGCCGGTTTCTATCGACGCCTCAAAAGTGCACTGTGATCCTAAAATCACAGTGCACTTTTGAGGCAGTTGATAGAAGCCGGTAGCCATTTATAGACTAATATTTATATGATACAATCATATTCTTATCATGGTCTATTGTTTAAGAAAATGAGTAACTCACGATAGTTAGGTAAAATTAATAGGGTTAAAGACAAGTCCAAAAAGTCTCTAACTTCCATATCCAAATAAGAGGTTAAGACACGGAGCTCCTTGCAGATGCGCGATGCAACCTCACAGTTCGGCAGCTAATTCCGCCCCCAGCATGCAGCATTACATAACAATTAATTATTTTATTTATTATTTTTAATGCGTATGATCATATCAATATTTTTTAAAGGGCGCACAGCATTCCATTTGGGTGGACATTGCTCCCCAATGCCCCGCCTTGGAGCCGACCCTGGACCAACTACAAAAGAATAAAAAAGTAATCCTAAAGCCAGCCGACAAGGGGGGAGGGGTTGTCGTGATGGACACCGACAATTATGTCAAAGAAGCGAATAGGATTCTTAATGATTCAAAAACCTATAAGGTATTAGATCTAAACCCCACGAATACTTTTGAAAATAAACTCCTAACTATACTTCAGGAAAAAAGGAGAATGATATTCTAAACGATAATGAATTCAAATTTTTAATCCTTGCATTCCCAAGAATCCCAATCTTCTATTTCCTTCCTAAGGTACACAAGAGCCTCGAAAATCCACCAGGTAGACCCATCTTTTCTGGGATTGGGTCTATCTATGTAACCTTTCCAAATATGTAGATTTACATCTCCAAAAGTATGTAAAGAATTTAGAAACCTTTTTTTTAAGTGATTCCACACATGTACTACAATTGGTTGAGAACATTAAATAGGAGGAAGGTCTGATTGTAGCTACATGTGATGTGACCTCACTATACACAGTGATAAACCACACGAAGGGACTAGAAGCAGTTGAAAACTTTTTACTTAAAGATATAAGTTCAGATATGCGTGTGTTTCTTTTGATAAGTATAAATTTCATACTAGAAAACAACTATTTTGCATTCAATGGGAAATACTACCTACAAATAGAGTGTACTGCTATGGGCATGAGATTCGTACCGAGCTATGTGAACATTTTTATGGGTGATTGGGAAAATTATTTTTTACAGCAATTTAAGTTTGGTGCGAATCTCGTGCTCTTTAAGAGGTACATAGACTGACATACTAATTATCTGGAGAGGATTGGAAGAAAGTCTAGTAGATTTCTTTTGTAGCATGAATAATAATGATAGGGGGTTACATTTTATGAATGAGTTTAATAAACAATCAATATCCTTCCTAGATCTAGAGATTTTTGTTGATACAGATAAGTTTCCCACAAAAACTTTCTTTAAAAAAGTTGACTGCAACAACTATGTAAACAAAAAAAGTTGTCACCTCAAAAGATGGAAGGACAACATACCAACAGGCCAATTCCTAAGAATTAAAAAGAACTTCTCTAGAAAATAGATTTTGAAAAACAAGTTAATATATTACAAAAGAGGTTTAATGAAAGAGGTTACACTCACCAGGAATTACATGGGGCCATAAAAAGGGCTTAAGAAACAGAAAGGAGTTCACTATTGGTATACAAAAATTCTAATCCCCATATAAATGAATCGAATAAGGAATATGATTATAGTGAGGATCACTCTGTTATTTGAAAAATTGTCGTCAAACACTGGCATATAATAAAAACAGACCCCTTGTTGGGTGATGTATTTTCACAGAAACCAAAAATGATTTTTAGAAGGGCAAGGAATTTAAAACAAATTATTATTATAAATTATTTTTATAGCGCCGCCAAATTCCATAGCGCTGGGTACAATGATAGGGGTATACAATGACAAGGATTTGTGATAAAATACAAAACATAACAAAACTAAACAAATCTAGTACAGGAGGAAGAGGGTCCTGCTCCGGAGAGCTCACAGTTTACAGGTTTAGGGTGCAGTGACATAAGGTTGGGGTATCTTGTCACATCGGTTGTAGTTGCAGAAGTGAGTCAGGCAGTTTATGTATTTAGTTTGGTTCGGGTTAGGGATAGAGAAGAGATGGTAAGCCTCTCTGAATAGGTGGGATTTTTAAGGAGCGTCTGAAGCTATACAAGGTTGGAGACTTTGTAAGTTAGGGTTAATACTTTCAATTGTATTCTGGAGTGTATGGGGAGCCAGTGTAGAGACTGGCAGAGCAGAGCAGCTGATGTAGATCGGCTACTTAGGTGGATGAGTCTAGAAGAAGCATTCATAATAGATTGGAAGGCGGAGAGGCGGTGTTTTGGAAGGCCATTTAGGAGTAGATTGCAATAATCAATGCGTGACAAAATGAGGGAATGAATAAGTATTTTTGTAGTTTTTTGAGTAAAGAAGGGATGAAGTCTGGAAATGTTGCGTAGGTGTAAATGGCAGGATTTGGTAAGTGCTTTTATATGTGGGTTGAATGTGAGTTCTGAGTCTAGTGTGACCCCAAGACCTGGGGTGAGGTGTTGAGAATGGAGTCTCCAACCATCTGAGAAATGTCAGGTGTTGGATGTCTCGAAGAGGGGGGAATAAGAAGCAGCTCAGTTTTGGACAGATTGAGTTGGAGGTAGTGTGAAGACATCCAAGAGTAAATTGCAGAGAGGCAGTTGGAAATGTGGTTAAGTAAAGAGGGAGAGATATCAGGAGAGGAAAGATAGATTTGGCTTTGGCTATCATCAGCATATAAGTGGTACTGTAATCCAAAGGAGGCTATAAGTTTTCCAAGGGAGGGTGTATAGAGAGAGAAAAGAAAAGGATCCAAGACAGAGCCTTGCGGTACTCCAACTGAGAGAGGCATAGGATCACAAGATATGTTGTTAAAGGAAACTGAAAACGAGCGGTTTGAGAGATATGAGGCAAACTAAGAGAGGGCTGTGTCTCGTATGCCAAATGAATGTATTTTTAGTAGGAGAGGATGGTTGACTGTGTCAAAAACAGCAGATAGGTCAATAAGAATTAGTAATGAGTAATGGTCTTTTGCTTTAGCTGATAACAGGTCATTTGTTACTTTAGCAAGAGCGGTTTCTGTTGAGTGTTTAGGGCGGAAACCAGATTATAGTGGATCAAGAATGGAGTTAGTTGTGAGAAATTGAGTTAGCCGATTATAGACCAGTCGTTCCAATAATTTTGAGGCAAATGGAAGTAAGGAGACCAGTCGATAGTTAGAAGGCGTGGAGGGGTCAAGCGAGGTTTTTTTTAGGAATGGTATGATTGACGCATGCTTGAATGTATCAGGAAATGTGCCAGTGGTAAGAGATTGGTTAAAGAGATAAGTTAGGGTAGGGGTTAGTAAAGCAGAGAGAGAGGGAAGAAGTCATGAAGGAATAGGGTCAAGTGGGCAGGTTGTGAGATGAGCCAAGGATAGGAGTACAGAGACTTCTTCCTCTGTTACAGGAGGGAAGTAGCATAGAGTTTTGTTAATAGAAGGGGTGGGTAGGATTGCTGGGTTTGAGGGGTGCAGATATCTTTTCTAATGGTGTCAATTTTATTTCTCTTGTAAGATGTATCGAGTCCACGGATTCATCCATACTTGTGGGATATTCTCCTTCCTAACAGGAAGTGGCAAAGAGAGCACCCACAGCAGAGCTGTCTATATAGCTCCTCCCTTAGCTCCGCCCCCAGTCATTCTCTTTGCCTGCTTAACTGCTAGGAAGGGTAAAGTGAGTGTGGTGACAAAAATGTTAGTTTTTATTTTCTCAAGCAAAAGTTTGTTATTTTAAATGGTACCGGTGTGTACTATTTACTCTCTGGCAGAAAAGGGATGAAGATTTCTGCAAGGAGGATAATGATCTTAGCACTTTGTAACTAAGATCCACTGCTGTTCTCACAAGGGTTGAAGAGTACAGGAAAACTTCAGTTGCGGGAACGGTTTGCAGGCTAAACTGCATTGAGGTATGTTCAGTCTATTTTTTTCTAGACAGACTGTGTTATTCTAGAAAAGGCTGGCAATATCCCCATGAGGGAAGGGTAAGCTGTATTCAGAAATTTAGTAGGAATCCCAGCTTGCATAAAGGGCTCTTTAGTTACTGGTGACACTGATAGGAAAAAACGTTTTTGTTTTTATTGCAAATATAACGTTTTTTTGAGGGACTTTAAGGGGTCATTGTGGCTTGTTTAAGGGTTATTAACCCACATGGCTAGTTTAAGAAACACTCTGTTGTGTTTCTTTTAGGCCCCATAACATCGAGTGAGGTGGGAGGGGCCTATTTTCGCGCCTCAGTTGCGCAGTTTTTTTTCCTCAGAGACATCCATCTTCTTCTCCAGAGGTTCCTACTGTGTTTGAGGGCTGTAAAGAAGTTTTTTCCCCCACAAATCATTCCTAAAGGGCAGGTAGGCGCCACAGCAGAGCTGTGGCAGGGTGCTGAACGTTTTTTACCGGTTTTGACGTTTTTGTCAATCCGGTTTTTGCATTAAGGGGTTAATTGTTTATTTGCATAGTTGTGCAAAGTTACTAAGGCTTTATGATGCTACTGTAAAAATTTCGTTGAGTTTACTGCTTTTTTACACTGTTTTGCAGAGTTTGTGCAGCTTTTTTTCTCTTAAAGGCACAGTACCGTTTTTTTTATAAGTGTTATTTGCTTTGATTAAAGTGTTTTCCAAGCTTGCTTGTTACATTACTAGCCTGTTTAACATGTCTGACACCAAGGAAAATCCTTGTTCAATGTGTTTAGAAGCCATTGTGGAACCCCCTCTTAGAATGTGTCCCAATTGCACTGATATGTCTATAAATTATAAAGATCATATTTTAGCACTTAAAAATATTGCAATAGATGATTCTCAGACAGAAGGAAATGAGGGTTTAACATCTAGTTCTCCCCAAGTGTCACAACCAGTAACGCCCGCACAAGTGACGCCTAGTACCTCTAGTGCGTCAAATTCATTTACTTTACAAGACATGGCCACAGTTATGAATACAACCCTCACAGAGGTTTTAGCCAAACTGCCTGGTTTACAAGGAAAGCGTGACAGCTCTGGGTTAAGAACAAATGCTGAGCCGTCTGACGCTTTAGTAGCCGTATCCGATATACCCTCACAATGTTCTGAAGTAGGGGTAAGGGATTTGTTATCTGAGGGAGAAATTTCTGATTCAGGAAAGGCGCTCCCTCAGACAGATTCTGATATGACGGCCTTTAAATTTAGGCTTGAACACCTCCGCTTATTGCTCAGGGAGGTATTAGCGACTCTAGATGATTGTGACCCTATAGTGGTCCCAGAGAAATTGTGTAAAATGGACAAATACTTAGAGGTTCCTGTTTACACTGATGTTTTTTCCAGTCCCTAAGAGGATTGTGAATATTGTTACTAAGGAGTGGGATAGACCAGGTATTCCGTTCGCTCCCCCTCCTGTTTTTAAGAAAATGTTTCCCATATCTGACACCATGTGGAACTCGTGGCAGACAGTTCCTAAGGTGGAGGGAGCTATTTATACTCTGGCTAAGCGTACAACTATACCTATCGAAGACAGTTGTGCTTTCAAAGATCCTATGGATAAAAAATTAGAGGGTCTCCTGAAGAAAATTTTTGTTCATCAAGGTTTTCTTCTCCAACCTATTGCGTGCATTGTTTCTGTAACTACTGCAGCTGCTTTCTGGTTCGAGACTCTAGAAGAGGCTCTTCAGATGGAGACTCCATTAGAGGATATTATGGACAGAATTAAGGCCCTTAAGTTGGCTAATTCTTTCATTACAGATGCCGCTTTCCAACTGGCTAAATTAGTGGCAAAGAATTCAGGTTTTGCCATTTTAGCACGCAGGGCGTTATGGCTTAAGTCCCGGTCTGCTGATGTGTCATCAAAATCTAAACTTTTGAACATCCCTTTCAAAGAAAAGACCCTATTCGGGGCTGAACTGAAAGAGATAATTTCAGACATCACTGGAGGGAAAGGCCATGCCCTCCCTCAGGATAGAACAAATAAAATGAGGACCAAACAAAATAATTTTCATTCCTTTCGGAACTTCAAGGGTGGTCCCGCTTCAGCTTCCCTTGCTGCAAAGCAAGAGGGGAATTTTGCCCAATCCAAGTCAGTCTGGAGACCTAACCAGGCTTGGAACAAGGGTAAACAGGCCAAGAAGCCTGCAGCTGCCTCTAAGACAGCATGAAAGAGTAGCCCCCGATCCGGGACCGGATCTAGTAGGGGGCAGACTCTCTCTCTTTGCTCAGGCTTGGGCAAGAGATGTTCACGATTCCTGGGCCTTAGAAATTGTGTCCCAGGGATATCTTCTGGACTTCAAAGACTCTCCCCCAAGGGGGAGATTTCACATTGCTCAATTGTCTGCAAACCAGAAAAAGAGAGAGGCATTCTTACGCTTTGTAGAAGACCTACATACCATGGGAGTAATCCACCCAGTTCCAAAAGCGGAACAAGGGCTAGGGTTTTACTCAAACCTGTTTGTGGTTCCCAAAAAAGAGGGAACTTTCAGACCAATCTTGGATCTCAAAATTCTAAACAAATTCCTCAGAGTACCATCATTCAAGATGGAGACTATTCGGACTATTCTACCGTTGATCCAGGAGGGTCAATATATGACTACAGTGGACTTAAAGGATGCGTATCTACACATCCCTATTCACAGAGATCATCATCAATTCCTCAGATTCGCCTTTCTGGACAGGCATTACCAGTTCGTGGCCCTTCCCTTCGGGTTGGCCACGCCTCCCAGAATTTTCACAAAGGTGCTAGGGTCCCTTTTGGCGGTTCTAAGACCACGGGGCATAGCAGTGGCTCCTTATCTAGACGACATCTTGATTCAGGCGTTGACTTTCCAGCTAGCCAAGTCTCACATGGACATTGTGTTGGCTTTTCTGAGATCTCACGGGTGGAAGGTGAACATAAAAAAGAGTTCTCTCTTCCCTCTCACAAGAGTTTCCTTCCTAGGGACTCTGATAGACTCGGTAGAAATGAAAATATTTCTGACAGAGGTCAGAAAATCATAACTCTTAACCACTTGCCGAGCTCTACATTCCATTCCTCAGCCATCAGTGGCTCAATGTATGGAGATAATCGGACTCATGGTAGCGGCAATGGACATAGTTCCTTTTGCCCGCCTACACCTCAGACCACTGCAACTATGCATGCTCAAACAGTGGAATGGGGATTATGCAGATTGATCTCCTCAACTGCATCTGGACCAGGAGACCAGAGATTCTCTTCTCTAGTGGTTGACTCAGGACCACCTGTCTCAGGGAATGTGTTTCCGCAGGCCAGAGTGGTTCATAGTAAGATACACTTTTACTCATCTTTGGTTGGTGCTGTTCTTTTTGTGAAATTGGACATTATTGGAGGTCATTGGCAGGACCTGGGTACGTGCACCTCCCTGCAGATTGATGCTGTTTTCATTCTTCCATATATTTGGCTCATAGTAATGACAGATGCCAGCCTGCTAGGCTGGGGTGCTGTCTGGAACTCCCTGAAACCACAGAGCTTATGGTCTCGGAAGGAAACTCTACTCTCGATAAACATTCTAGAACTGAGAGTGATATTCATTGTGCTTCAGGCATGGCCTCAGCTAGCTGCAGCCAAATTCATCAGATTTCATCCCGACTGTAGCTTATATCAATCATCAAGGAGGAACACAGAGTTCTCTAGCGATGATGGAGGTAACCAAAATAATCCGATGGGCGGAGGATCACTCTTGCCATCTCTCAGCAATCCATATCCCAGGGGTAGAGAACTGGGAGGCGGATTTCCTAAGTCATCAGACTTTTCATCCGGGGGAGTGGGAGCTCCATCCGGAGGTATTTGCCCAGCTGACTCAGCTATGGGGCACTCCAGAATTGGATCTGATGGCGTCCCGTCAGAATGCCAAACTTCCTCGTTACGGGTCCAGGTCCCGGGATCCTCAGGCGGTACTGATAGATGCTCTAGCAGTGCCCTGGTCCTTCAATCTGGCCTATCCACCGTTTCCTCTCCTCCCACGTCTGGTTGCTAGAATCAAGCAGGAGAGAGCTTCAGTGATTCTGATAGCGCCTGCGTGGCCACGCAGGACTTGGTATGCAGACCTAGTGGACATGTCATCGGTTCCACCGTGGACTCTGCCAATGAGGCAGGACCTTCTAATCCAAGGTCCATTCACGCATCCAAATATAATTTCTCTGCGTCTGACTGCTTGGAGATTGAACGCCTGATTCTATCAAAGCGTGGTTTCTCAGAGTTGATCATTGATACCCTGATTCAAGCTAGAAAGCCTGTCGCCAGGAAGATCTATCATAAGATTTGGCGCAAATATTTTTATTGGTGTGAATCCAAGGGTTACTCATGGAGTAAGATTAGGATTCCTAGAATATTGTCCTTTCTCCAAGAAGGATTGGAGAAGGGATTATCAGCTAGTTCCTTAAAAGGACAAATATCTGCTTGGTCTATTCTTTTACACAAACGTCTGGCAGATGTCCCAGACGTTCAAGCGTTTAGTCAGGCCTTGGTCAGGATCAAGCCTGTATTTAAACCTGTTGCTCTGCCATGGAGCCTAAACTTAGTTCTTAAAGTTCTTCAAGGGGTTCCGTTTGAACCTATGCATTCCATAGATATTAAGCTTCTATCTTGGAAAGTTTTGTTTTTAGTAGCTATCTCTTCGGCTCGAAGAGTTTCAGAGTTATCTGCTTTACAGTGTGATTCACCTTACCTTATTTTCCATGCAGATAAGGTGGTTTTGCGTACCAAACCTGGGTTTCTTCCTAAGGTTGTTTCTAATAGGAATATCAATCAGGAGATTGTTGTTCCTTCACTGTGTCCTAATCCTTCATCAAAGAAGGAACGTCTGTTGCACAATCTTGATGTGGTTCGTGCTTTAAAGTTCTACTTACAAGCAACTAAAGATTTCCGTCAAACATCTTTATTGTTTGTTGTTTATTCTGGTAAACGGAGAGGTCAAAAGGCTACGGCTACCTCTCTTTCCTTTTGGCTGAAAAGCATCATCCGTTTGGCTTATGAGACTGCTGGCCAGCAGCCTCCTGAAAGAATTACTGCTCATTCTACTAGAGCAGTGGCTTCCACATGGGCTTTTAAAAATGAGGCTTCTGTTGAACAGATTTGTAAGGCGGCGACTTGGCCTTCGCTTCATACTTTTTCCAAATTTTACAAATTCAATACTTTTGCTTCTTCGGAGGCTATTTTTGGGAGAAAGGTTCTAAAAGCAGTGGTGCCTTCAGTTTAAGCTACCTGTCTTGTCCCTCCCTTCATCCGTTTCCTAAAGCTTTGGTATTGGTATCTTACAAGTATGGATGAATCCGTGGACTCGATACATCTTACAAGAGAAAACATAATTTATGCTTACCTGATACATTTTTTTTTTTTTTTTGATGTATCGAGTCCACGGCCCGCCCTGTTTATTTAAGACAGGCAGTATATTTTTATTTAAAAAACTTCAGTCACCTCTGCACCCTATAGTTTCTCCTTTTTCTTCCTAGCCTTCGGTCGAATGACTGGGTGTGGCGGAGCTAAGGGAGGAGCTATATAGACAGCTCTGCTGTGGGTGCTCTCTTTGCCACAAGTATGGATGAATCCGTGGACTCGATACATCACAAGAGAAATAAATTTATCAGGTAAGCATAAATTATGTTTTTTGAAGTGATCAGCAATAATCTTAGCAATGAGGTTGGTAGTGGGCGGGGGTGCAGGCGGACGTAGAAGGGAGTTAAAGGTTGAGAACAGCTTTCTAGGGTTGGATGTGTGAGATGACACAAGGGAGGAGAAATAGACTTGTTTGGCCAGACTGAGCACAGAGTTGTAGGACTTAAGGATGAATTTATAATCCTGGAAATCAGCACAGGTGCATGATTTCCTCCACTGCCGTTCAGCAGCCCGTGAACATCGCTGAAGATATCTGGTCTGTTTGGTGTGCCATTGTAAAAGAGACAACATAAGAATGATAGATAGGGATCTGAAAGGTGAAGCTATAAATGAATTCTACCCTTGTCATACTGTAGATGTAGGGCTTGTAGATATAGCACAAAATGCAAAACAATTTTTGTTCCAAACATAGGGGATGATTTTAACATACGTGACACAATTAGATGTTCTCAAAAGGGTATTGTATACATAATAAAATGTTCATGTAATTTATTTTATATTGGTGAAACTACCAGAAAGTTGAGATCAAATCAGAGAACATCTCTGCAACATACAGAGAGGAAATTTAGACACCCACTTATATAACCATTTTAGGACAGTTCATGAGAACAACTTTAAACATTTTCTATTCTGGGGTTTGTGGGGAGTAAAAGGAAATTGGAGAGGGGGTAACTTCAAAATGAAGCTATTAAGAAAAGAATCTGAACTGATCTACAAATTTGATACCCTTTTTCCAAAAGGGCTGAACTCGGAGTTAGACCTATCGCCCTTTTTGGGAGTTTAAGTATATACCAATACCTTAGATCTTTCCATTCTTCTTCTTTCCCTTCTTTTATTCTTTCTTTCATACATATTATGATCTGGTTAACCCAATTACTTCTTGATTTTGTCTTCACCACATTTCACATATTCTATGTTCGAGCTAGAATAAAAATGTATTATAGGACTATTATCTATCCAAATATATATGAATATATTTTTACCTCATGTTATTATATTTGTGTATACTATTTGCCAACATCATTCGTTTTTGTGATGTACTATATTTATATCAATAACTGCACGTATTAGAAATACACATACTTTTATATTTTGTTTATAATGTGCTTTCAAATTGTTCAAGAACCATAGAACCTATACCACCTTAAATATCTATATCACCTTTAAGAGACAATTAAGCCTATCCAATAGAATACGAGTGGAAGATTTTTAAATTCAGTCTTCAGGAACAGCTGTTATCTTGAGAAAGCCCAAGCAATGGGTGAAACGCGTAGAAGCTGTTTTCCTGTAAACCCATTTTACAAATTGCAGTCTAGGTACCTAGCAAAACCATGCACGTGATAAACACTAACGCCTAGATTTAGAGTTTTGCGGCCAAAGGGGTGCGTTAGCCACGCGTGTTTTTTCCCCCGCACCTTTTAAATAACGCTGGTATTTAGAGTTCTCTGAAGTGCTGCGTTAGGCTCCAAAAAGTGAGCGTACAGGCATATTTACCGTCACTTCAACTCTCAATACCAACGTTGCTTACGGTAGTGGCTAGCTGGAAAAACGTGCTCGTGCACGATTCCCCCATAGGAAACAATGGGGCAGTTTGGGCTGAAAAAAAACCTAACACCTGCAAAAAAGCAGCTCCCAACGCAGCCCCATTGTTTCCTATGGGGAAACACTTTCTAAGTCTGCACCATAACACCCTAACATGAACCCGAGTCTAAACACCCCTAACCTTACACTTATTAACCCCTAATCTGCCGCCCCCGCTATCACTGACCCCTGCATTTTATTATTAACCCCTAATCTGCCGCTCCGGACACCGCCGCAACCTACATTATACCTATGTACCCCTAATCTGCTGCCCCAAACATCGCCAACCCCTATATTATACTTTACCTACACTTATTAACCCCTAATCTGCCGACCGGACCTCGCCGCCACTATAATAAATGTATTAACCCCTAAACCGCCGCACTCCCGCCTCGCAAACCCTATAATAAATAGTATTAACCCCTAATCTGCCGTCCCTAACATCGGCGGCACCTAACTTCAAGTATTAACCCCTAATCTGCCGACCGGACCTCGCTGCTACTCTAATAAATGTATTAACCCCTAAAGCTAAGTCTAACCCTAACACACCCCTAAGTTAAATATAATTTTTATCTAACGAAATAAATTAAATATTATTAACTAAAGTCTTCCTATTTAAAACTAAATACTTACCTGTAATATAAACCCTAATATAGCTACAATATAACTAATAATTATATTGTAGCTATTTTAGGATTTATATTTATTTTACAGGCAACTTTGTATTTATTTTAACTAGGTACAATAGCTATTAAATAGTTATTTACAAAAACAAACACTAAATTACAAAAAATAAAAAAAGATTACAAGAATTTTAAGCTAATTACACCTACTCTAAGCCCCCTAATAAAATAACAAAGCCCCCCAAAATAAAAAAATTCCCTACCCTAATCTAAATTAAAATAGTTAACCGCTCTATTACCTTACCAGCCCTTAAAAGGGCTTTTTGCGGGGCATGCCCCAAAGAAATCAGCTCTTTTGCCTGTAAAAAAAAAACACAATACAACCCCCCAACATTACAACCCACCACCCACATACCCCTACTCTAACCCAAACCCCCCTTAAATAAACCTAACACTACCCCCCTGAAGATCTCCCTACCTTGAGTCGTCTTCCAATCAGCCAATCAGATTGAGCTTGCATTCTATTGGCTGTTCCAATCAGCCAATAGAATGCGAGCTCAATCTGATTGGCTGATTGGATCAGCCAATCCGATTGAACTTGAATCTGATTGGCTGATTTAATCAGCCAATCAGATTTTTCCTACCTTAATTCCGATTGGCTGATAGAATCCTATCAGCCAATCGGAATTCGAGGGACGCCATCTTGGATGACGTCACTTAAAGGAACCTTCATTCGTCGTCTAGTCGTCGGGAGAAGAGGATGTTCCGCGCCGGAGGTCTTGAAGATGGAGCCGCTCCTCGTCGGATGGATGAAGATAGAAGATGCCGCTTGGAAGAAGATGTTTGCTAGTCCAGATGTCCTCTTCTGCCTGGATAGGATGAAGACTTCTGCCGCTCCGGATGTCTTCTTTTGGTCCATCGCTGCTCGGCTGAGTGAAGACGACTCAAGATAGGGAGATCTTCAGGGGGTAGTGTTAGGTTTATTTAAGGGGGGTTTGGGTTAGAGTAGGGGTATGTGGGTGGTGGGTTGTAATGTTGGGGGGTGGTATTGTGTTTTTTTTACAGGCAAAAGACCTGATTTTCTCCAACATAGGTGTGTCCGGTCCACGGCGTCATCCTTACTTGTGGGATATTCTCTTCCCCCACAGGAAATGGCAAAGAGTCCAGCAAAGCTGGTCACATGATCCCTCCTAGGCTCCGCCTTCCCCAGTCATTCTCT
This sequence comes from Bombina bombina, assembly GCF_027579735.1. Lineage (NCBI taxonomy): Eukaryota > Metazoa > Chordata > Amphibia > Anura > Bombinatoridae > Bombina > Bombina bombina. The sequence continues at coordinate 766,191,899 of NC_069504.1, read as the reverse complement.
TTGCCGTTGTACAGGCAACATCTCCACGGAGATGGCTTAGAGTTTTTTGGTGTTTAAATGTAGTTTTTATTCTTCAATCAAGAGTTTGTTATTTTAAAATAGTGCTGGTATGTACTATTTACTCTGAAACAGGAAAGAGATGAAGATTTCTGTTTGTAAGAGGAAAATGATTTTAGCAACCGTTACTAAAATCGATGGCTGTTTCTACACAGGACTGTTGAGAGGAATTAACTTTAGTTGGGGGAAACAGTGAGCAGACTTTTGCTGCTTGAGGTATGACACATTTCTAACAAGACTCGGTAATGCTGGAAGCTGTCATTTTCCCTATGGGAACCGGTAAGCCATTTTCTTAAGTTTAAGTAAAAGAATAAGGGCTTCATTAGGGCTTAAAAAACTGGTAGACATTTTTCTGGGCTAAAACGATTACTTTACTAAGTATATTTGGCAGATTATTACTTTTAATAGTTGTTAAATCTTGGGGATTGTTTTAATAAAAACGGCAGGCACTGTATTGGACACCTTTTTCACTGGGGGCCTTTTCTAGTCATAGACAGAGCCTCATTTTCGCGCCTCTAATGCGCAGTTGTTTTTGGAAAGCATGGCATGCAGATGCATGTGTGAGGAGCTAAGAACCACTGAAAAAGCTTATAGAAGGCATCATTTGGTTTTGTATTCCCCTCTGGGCTTGGTTGGGTCTAGATACCTGGGACTGTATAGGGGTTAAATGTAAAAACGGCTCCGGTTCCGTTATTTTAAGGGTTAAAGCTTTCAAATTTGGTGTGCAATACTTTTAAGGCTTTATGTTACTGTGGTGAAATTTTGGTGAAATTTGAACAATTCCTTCATACTTTTTCACATATTCAGTAATAAAGTGTGTTCAGTTTGAAATTTAAAGGGACAGTAACGGTTTTATTGTAAAACGTTTTTTGTGCTTTGTTGACAAGTTTAAGCCTGTTTAACATGTCTGAACCATCAGATAACGATGTTCTATATGTATGAAAGCCAATGTGTCTCCCCATTTAAATATATGTGATATATTTGTGTCATAATGTCCAAACAAAGTAGGGATAATAATGCCATAGATATGATATTGCCCAAGATGATTCCTCTGAGGGGAGTAAGCATGGTACTGCATCATCCCCTTCGGTGTCTACACCAGTTTTGCCCACACAAGAGGCCCCTAGTACATCTAGTGCGCCAATACTTATTACCATACAACAATTAATGGCTGTAATGGATAATTCTATTGCATGCATTTTTTCCAAAATGCCTACTTATCAGAGAAAGCGTGATTGCTCTGTTTTAAACACTGAAGAGCAAGAGGACGCTGATGATATCTGTTCTGACATACCCTCACACCTATCTGAAGGGGCCAGGAGGGAGGTTTTGTCTGAGGGAGAAATTTCAGATTCAGGGAAAAATTCTCAACAAGCAGAACCTGATATTGTAACTTTTAAATTTAAATTTCAACATCTCCACGCACTACTTAAGGAGGTATTATCATCAGATAACGATGTTCTATATGTATGAAAGCCAATGTGTCTCCCCATTTAAATATATGTGATATATTTGTGTCATAATGTCCAAACAAAGTAGGGATAATAATGCCATAGATATGATATTGCCCAAGATGATTCCTCTGAGGGGAGTAAGCATGGTACTGCATCATCCCCTTCGGTGTCTACACCAGTTTTGCCCACACAAGAGGCCCCTAGTACATCTAGTGCGCCAATACTTATTACCATACAACAATTAATGGCTGTAATGGATAATTCTATTGCATGCATTTTTTCCAAAATGCCTACTTATCAGAGAAAGCGTGATTGCTCTGTTTTAAACACTGAAGAGCAAGAGGACGCTGATGATATCTGTTCTGACATACCCTCACACCTATCTGAAGGGGCCAGGAGGGAGGTTTTGTCTGAGGGAGAAATTTCAGATTCAGGGAAAATTTCTCAACAAGCAGAACCTGATATTGTAACTTTTAAATTTAAATTTCAACATCTCCACGCACTACTTAAGGAGGTATTATCTACTCTGGATGATTGTGACAATTTGGTCATTCCAGAGAAATTAGGTAAGATGGACAAGTTCCTAGAGGTTCCGGTGCCCCCCGATGTTTTTCCTATACCCAAGCGGGTGGCGGACATAGTAAATAAGGAGTGGGAAAGGCCCGGCATACCTTTTGTCCTCCCCCTATATTTAAGAAATTAGTTCCTATAGTCGACCCCAGAAAGGACTTATAGCATACAGTCCCCAAGGTCGAGGGGGCGGTTTCTACTCTAAACAAACGCACTTCTATTCCTATAGAAGATAGTTGTGCTTTCAAGATCCTATGGATTAAAGGTTAGAGGGTTTGCTTAAAAAGATGTTTGTTCAGCAAGGTTACCTTCTACAACCAATTTCATGCATTGTTCCTGTCACTACAGCTGCGTGTTTCTGGTTCGAAGAACTAGAAAAGTCGCTCAATAAAGAATCTTCGTACGAGGAGGTTTTGGACAGAGTTCAAGCTCTTAAATTGGCTAACTCTTTTTTATTTTAGATGCCGCTTTGCAATTAGCTAGTTTAGCGGCGAATAATTCAGGGTTTGCTATCGTGGCGCGCAGAGCGCTTTTGCTTAACATCCCTTTCAAGGGTAAAACACTGTTTGGCCCTGACTTGAAAGAGATTATTTCAGACATCACTGGGGGAAAGGGCCACGCCCTTCCTCTGGATAGGTCTTTTAAGGCTAAAAAGAAGCCAAATTTTCGTCCCTTTCGCAGAAACGGACCAGCCTCAAATTCTACACCCTCTAAGCAAGAGGGTAATACTTCTCAAACCAAGCCAGCCTGGAGGCCGATGCAAGGCTGGAACAAGGGTAAGCAGGCCAAGTCACCTGCCACTGCTACCAAAACAGCATGAAGTGTTGGCCCCCGATCTGGGAAGGATCTGGTGGGGGGCAGACTTTCTCTCTTTGCTCAGGCTGGGGCAAGAGATGTTCAGGATCCTTGGGCGCTAGAAATAGTTTCTCAAGGTTATCTCCTGGAATTCAGGGAACTACCCCCAAGGGGAAGGTTCCACGGGTCTCAATTATCTTCGAACAGACATTCTTACACTGTGTAGAAGACCTGTTAAGCATGGGAGTGATTCATCCTGTTCCATTAGGAGAACAAGGGATGGGTTTTTACTCCAACCTGTTCATAATTCCCAAAAAAGAGGGAACATTCAGACCTATTTTAGATCTCAAGATTCTAAACAAGTTTCTAAGGGTTTCATCATTCAAAATGGAAACCATTCGAACAATCCTTCCTACCGTCCAGGAAGGTCAATTCATGACCACGGTGGACTTAAAGGATGCGTACCTACGTATTCCTATCCACAAGGAACATTTTCGGTTCCTAAGGTTCGCCTTTCTGGACAAGCATTACCTGTGGCACTTCCATTCGGATTAGCCACTGCTCCAAGGATTTTCACAAGGGTACTAGGGTCCCTTCTAGCGGTGCTAAGACCAAGGGGCATTGCAGTAGTACCTTACTTGGACGACATCCTGATTCAAGTGTCGTCTCTGTCAAAAGCAAGGGCTCATACGGACATTGTCCTAGCCTTTCTCAGATCTCACAGGTGGAAAGTGAACATAGAAAAAAGTTCTCTGTCCCCCTCAACAAGAGTTCCCTTCTTGGGAACAATAATAGTTTCCTTAGAAATGAAGGTTTTTCTGACAGAGGCCAGAAAATCAAAACTTCTAAGCTCTTGTCAGGTACTTCATTCTGTTCTTCTTCCTTCCATAGCGCAGTCCATGGAAGTAATAGGTTTGATGGTTGCGGCAATGGACATAGTTCCTTTTGCACAAATTCATCTAAGACCATTGCACCTGTGCATGCTCAGACAGTGGAATGGGGATTATACAGACTTGTCTCCGACGATACAAGTAGATCAAATAACCAGAGATTCACTCCGTTGGTGGCTGACCCTGGACAACCTGTCACAGGGAATGAGCTTCCGCAGACCAGAGTAGGTCATTGTCACGACCGACGCCAGTCTGGTGGGCTGGGGCGCGGTCTGGGAACCCCTGAAAACTCAGGGTCTATGGTTTCGGGAAGACTCTCTTCTCCCGATAAACATAATGGAACTGAGAGCGATATTCAATGCTCTCAAGGCTTGGCCTCGACTATCAAAGGCCAAATTCATAAGGTTTCAATCAGACATCATGACGACTGTTACATATATCAACCATCAGGGGGTAACAAGGAGTTTCCTGGCGATGGAGGAGCATCCGGCGGAGTGGGAACTCCATCTGGAAATCTTTGCCCAAATAACTCAAGTATGGGGCATTCCAGACATGGTTCTGATGGCCTCTTCCCTTGTTACGGGTCCAAATCCAGGGATCCCAAGGCGACTCTATTGGATACAATAGTAGCACCTTGGATCTTCAACCTAGCTTATGTATTCCCACCGTTTCCTCTCATTCCCAGGCTGGTAGCCAGGATCAATCTGGAGAGGGCTTCGGTGACCTTGATAGTTCCTGTGTGGCCACGCAGGACTTGGTATGCAGACCTGGTGAATGTGTCATCGGCTCCACCATGGAAGCTACCTTTGAGACAGGACCTTCTTATTCAGGGTCCATTCGAACATCCGAATCTGGTTTTCCTCCACCTGACTGCTTGGAGTTTGAACGCTTGATTTTATCAAAGCGTGGGTTTTCAGATTCTGTAATAGATACTCTTATTCAGGCTAGGAAGCCTGTAACTAGAAAAATTTACCATAATATATGGAAAAAATATATCTGTTGGTGTGAATCTAAAGGATTCCCATGGAACAAGATAAAAATTCCTAAGATTCTTTCCTTTCTACAAGAAGGTTTGGAGAAAGGATTTTCTGCGAGTTCTCTGAAGGGACAGATCTCTGCTTTATCTGTTTTACTTCACAAAAGGCTGGCAGCTGTGCCAGACGTTTAAGCGTTTGTTCAGGCTCTGGTTAGAATCAAGCCTGTTTACAGACCTTTGACTCTTCCCTGGAGTCTTAATCTAGTTCTTTCAGTTCTTCAAGGGGTTCCGTTTGAACCCTTACATTCCGTAGATATTAAATTATTATCTTGGAAGGTTTTGTTTTAGGTTGCAATTTCTTCCGCTAGAAGAGTTTCTGAGTTATCTGCTCTGCAGTGTTCTCCGCCCTATCTGGTCCATACAGATAAGGTGGTTTTACGTACTGAGCCTGGTTTTCTTCCGAAGGTTGTTTCCAACAAAAATATTAACCAGGAGATAGTTGTACCTTCTTTGTGTCCGAATCCAGTTTCATAGAAGGAACGTTTGTTACACAATTTGGACGTTGTCCGTGCTCTAAAATTCTATTTAGATGCTACAAAGGATTTCAGACAAACATCTTCCTTGTTTGTTGTTTATTCTGGTAAAAGGAGAGGTCAAAAAGCAACTTCTACCTCTCTTTCCTTTTGGCTTAAAAGCATCATCAGATTGGCTTATGAGACTGCCGGACGGCAGCCTCCTGAAAGAATCACAGCTCATTCCACTAGGGCCGTGGCTTCCACATGGGCCTTTAAGAACGAGGCTTCTGTTGATCAGATATGTAAGGCAGCGACTTGGTCTTCACTGCACACTTTTACCAACTTTTACAAATTTGATACTTTTGCTTCTTCTGAGGCTATTTTTGGGAGAAAGGATTTGCAAACCGTGGTGCCTTCCATCTAGGTGACCTGATTTGCTCCCTCCCATCATCCGTGTCCTAAAGCTTTGGTATTGGTTCCCACAAGTAAGGATGACGCCGTGGACCGGACACACCTATGTTGGAGAAAACAGAATTTATGTTTACCTGATAAATTACTTTCTCCAACGGTGTGTCCGGTCCACGGCCCGCCCTGGTTTTTTAATCAGGTCTGATGATTTATTTTCTTTAACTACAGTCACCACGGTATCATATGATTTCTCCTATGCAAATATTCCTCCTTTACGTCGGTCGAATGACTGGGGAAGGCGGAGCCTAGGAGGGATCATGTGACCAGCTTTGCTGGACTCTTTGCCATTTCCTGTTGGGGAAGAGAATATCCCACAAGTAAGGATGACGCCGTGGACCGGACACACCGTTGGAGAAAGTAATTTATCAGGTAAACATAAATTCTGTTTCTTTGGGGCATGCCCCGCAAAAAGCCCTTTTAAGGGCTGGTAAGGTAATAGAGCTGTTAACTATTTTAATTTAGATTAGGGTAGGGAATTTTTTATTTTGGGGGGCTTTGTTATTTTATTAGGGGGCTTAGAGTAGGTGTAATTAGCTTAAAATTCTTGTAATCTTTTTTTATTTTTTGTAATTTAGTGTGTTTTTTTTTTGTAATTTAGCTTAGTTTATTTAATTGTAGGTACTTGTAGTTAATTGATTTAATTTATTTATTGATAGTGTAGTGTTAGGTTTAATTGTAACTTAGGTTAGGATTTATTTTACAGGTAATTTTGTAATTATTTTAACTAGGTAGCTATTAAATAGTAAATAACTATTTAATAGCTATTGTACCTAGTTAAAATAAATACAAAGTTGCCTGTAAAATAAATATATATCCTAAAATAGCTACAATATAATTATTAGTTATATTGTAGCTATATTAGGGTTTATTTTACAGGTAAGTATTTAGTTTTAAATAGGAAGACTTTAGTTAATAATATTTAATTTATTTTGTTAGATAATAATTATATTTAACTTAGGGGGGTGTCAGGGTTAGCTTTAGGGGTTAATACATTTATTAGAGTAGCGGCGAGGTCCGGTCGGCAGATTAGGGGTTAATACTATTTATTATAGGGTTTTTGAGGCGGGAGTGCGGCGGTTTAGGGGTTAATAAATGTATTATAGTGGCGGCGAGGTCCGGTCGGCAGATTAGGGGTTAATAAGTGTAGGTAAGGTAGCGGCGACGTTGGGGGGGGGCAGATTAGGGGTTAATAAATATTATGTAGGTGTCGACGATGTTAGGGGCAGCAGATTAGGGGTACATAGGGATAATGTAGGTGGTGGCAGTGTGCGGTTGGCAGATTAGGAGTTAAAAAATGTATTCACGTGGCGGCGATGTGGGGGGACCTCGGTTTAGGGGTACATAGGTAGTTTATGGGTGTTAGTGTACTTTAGAGCACAGTAGTTAAGAGCTTTATGAACCGGCGTTAGCCCAGAAAGCTCTTAACTCCTGACTTTTTTCTGCGGCTGGAGTCTTGTCGGTAGAGGGTCTACCGCTCACTTCAGCCAAGACTCTAAATACCGGCGTTAGGAAGATCCCATTGAAAAGATAGGATACGCAATTGGCGTAAGGGGATCTGCGGTATGGAAAAGTCGCGGCTGGAAAGTGAGCGTTAGACCCTTTCCTGACTGACTCTAAATACCAGCGGGCGGTAAAAAGCAGCGTTAGGACCCCTTAACGCTGCTTTTGACGGCTAACGCAGAACTCTAAATCTAGGCGTAAGAGCGGGCGGGTTGTCTTGTGTTTTCTTCTATTGGAACTCCACATTTTCCACCAAAAAGAAAAATGAAAGCCAGCACCTGAAATACCAGAGAATCAAGAGCCCAGCATAACACCGGAACCATTTTCCTGGAAGAGGAGGGGTGAGTGAGATCGCTCTATCAGTCTCCAGAAGGCAAGTGGTGTAAAGCAAGAAACGCTCATAAAGGAATATTCTTTTTGTTCCAAGTATTGATACAGGTAGCTGTGTATACATTGTATACAGACCAGTGACGCAAAGATAATACACTTGCAGAGGATCTATCTGTTGTCTTCAAGCGATACAGGTGACTGCGTACACATTGTGCAACAATTATAACGAATGTGGCTTTTATTTACTTGAACTCCTAATCGAGACTTTTACATATACATTTTTATGGTAATATAGAAAAGTTCTTTATTTTATTTTCATTTTTGCTTTTTATATGTGGATTAATTTATTTTTTCCCATTCACAGGGGAGACGTCCCCATTTTAGCTAGAAATGACTTTAGCACAAATGAGTACTTTAACTTATATATATATATATATTTTTTTTTTTTTTTTAAAGATTGATTTGCATATGTGGTATAGAAATATTTTAGTCAAATATTTCTGTTGTAATGGTACAATTGTATTATTGCATATCATATGAGCTCACAGTAATAATAGCAAGTTCTGTGTAGAAATTATACTAACATGAATGGGCATCAAATAATGCACTAATATAAACACATAGCTGTGACCCATATACCTATATAGTGTAGATACAGATGGTTGTGTGTGTTTATGCTAATATCTTGCTGTGCATGCCTCACTAACATATCCTTTGTTTTATTTCCCCATCCACCATAAAGCCTCCTTGCGTGTCTTTGATCTCATCAGAGCACTCTCTTAAATCCACTGCTGTTGCTCGACTGCAGGTTCGTGGTCCCGAGGTACATTGCCAGCGGGGAGGTGTATGTAGCGTCAGTGTGGGGAGCAGAGTACAAGCTGAGGTCAGAGAACCTTATTTCTTTCATTTTCTTTTTTTCTCTCCCAAGAAGCTATTAGTTATAAAATATATTAACTCACTTTAGTTTTGTTTCTGGTTTTTTTTTCAAAATTGCAAAATGACAGCAACTTTGTATTTCAGAAAAATCTGCTGTAGGGTTTAAAAAAATAAATGTTTTACTCTATAAATATTTAGGGCTACATTACAAGTGGAGAGCTAAATTTGCACGTATGCAGGAGCAAGGTAATTAACCAGTCATTACAAGTGGCTGGTTATTGCTACCGCAAGCTCGCGGTAGCAAGTAGCGCTTATAAAATTAACCAGAGAAAAACGCCTTTTCATTGCGGTCAATGAGAATTGTGTGTTCCCTGTAAATATATATGTATATGCTTATATACATATATATTTATGTGTTAATTTGTGTATATACAGAGATTAACACATAAATATATATTAACACATAAATATATATTTGATTTCTGCCATCGCTGCGCGACTTTCCCCCTTAGCTGGCGCTGAATTCTGATGCTTGTATATTGCATGAAAGCAATATATAGCGCTCCACTTGTAATCTAGCCCTCATACTGGTGTTCAAAAATCAAACATATTTTGATGTGGACGTTAAAACTATTATTTCTTTCATGTAATTGGCAAGAGTCCATGAGCTAGTGACGTATGGGATATACAATCCTACCAGGAGGGGCAAAGTTTCCCAAAACCCAAAATGCCTATAAATACACCCCTCACCACACCCACAATTCAGTTTTACAAACTTTGCCTCCCTATGGAGGTGGTGAAGTAAGTTTGTGCTTGATTTTCTTCTCTGATATGCGCTTCTCAGCATTTTGAAGCCCGATTTCTCTCAGAGTACAGTGAATGTCAGAGGGATGTGAAGGGAGTATCACCTATTGATTCTATGGTTTTCCTTGTGGGAAATCTTTTCATAGGATCTCTGTTATTGGTCGTAGAGATTCATCTCCTACCTCCCTTTTCAGATCGACGATATACTCTCATATTCCATTACCTCTACTGATAACCGTTTTAGTACTGGTTTGGCTATCTGCTATATGTGGATGGGTGTCTTTCGGTAAGTATGTTTTCATTACTTAAGACACTCTCAGCTATGGTTTGGCACTTTATGTATTAATATAAAGTTTTAAATATACTTATTTGCCATGAGTCAGGTTTATGTATATTTCCTTTTGCAGACTATCAGTTTCAAAATTGGGAAAACATATTTAGGAAGTAATTTTTTCTTACCTGGGATATAGTCTTTTCCTCAAAATTGACTATTTTTTAATTAATTTTAACTGTTTTCATTAATTTTCTCGAGCAAAATTAGGCTTGCGAGGCCGCAAAATGCTGATATTTATTGCGTCATTCTTGGCATGAGAATTTTTTTGGCACGAAGGTACGTTGGGAGACACAAATTCGTAATTTCCAGCATCTTAGTTGACGCCAGGTTTCCTTGCACAAGATTGCGTCTGTCATAACGCGAGTTGCGTCATTTCTGGATGTTGTGAGCACCAAAAAATGTAATTTCACGTTGCGTGTCATACTTGGAGCCAAATAATTTAATTATTTAAACCCCACTTCCTATATGCTGTTTGCATTTTTTCCCATTCCTGAAACTGCCATATAAGGAAATTGATCATTTTGTTTTATATCTCTTATATATATCTTTTCTCTTACATTTGCAAGATGTCTCAATCTGATCCTGTCTCAGAAACCACTGTTGGAATCCTGCTGCCTGATAACAGTTCTATCAAAGATAAGTGTATCTGTTTTAAATTAGCAGAGTTTATATCTCCAGCTGTAGTATGTAATAGTTGTCATGATAAGCTTTTACATGCAGAGAATGTATCCATCAGTACTAGTACAATGCCTGTTGTTCCTTCAACATCTAATGTACATGATATCCCTGTGAATATAAAAGATTTTATTGCTGATGCGATTCAGAAGGCTTTGTCTGCTATTCTGCCTTCTAATACACTTAAAAGGTCTTTTAAAACTTTTCATAAAGTTGATGAAATTTCAAATGACCGACAATATACTGAAATATCCTCCTCTGATGAGGATCTATCTGATTCAGAAGATCCTACCTCAGATATTGACACTGACAAATCTATTTATCTCTTTAAGAAGGAGTATATTCGTTCCTTGTTAAAAAAGGTGTTGATTACTTTGGATATTGAGGAAATAGTCCTCTTGATACTAAAACTAGTAAACGGTTTAATTCTGTTTATAAACCTCCTGTGGTTACTCCAGAGGTTTTTCCAGTTCCTGATGCTATTTCTGTTATGATTTCAAATGAATGGAATAGGCCTGGTACTTCTTTTATTCCTTCTTCTAGGTTTAAAAAGTTGTATCCTTTGCCAGCAGTTAGAGTGGAGTTTTGGGAAAAAAACTTGATGGGGCTATTTCTACTCTTGTCAAACGTACTACTATTCCTATAAAAGATAGTACTTCTTTTAAGGACCCTTTAGATAGGAAACTTGAATCTTATCTAAGGAAAGCTTATTTATATTCTGGCTATCTTCTCAGGCCTGCCATTTCTATGGCTGATGTTGCAGCTGCATCAACTTTTTGATTGGAAAGCTTGGCGCAACAGGAAACAGATCCTGATTTGTCTAGCATTGTTCGCTTGCTTCAACATGCTAATCATTTTATCTGTGATGCCATTTTTTATATCATCAAAACTGATGTTAAATCTGTCTTTAGATATTTTAGCTAGAATAACTTTGTGGCTCAAATATTGGAATGCTGACATGGTATCTAAGTCTAGATTACTATCTCTTTCTTTCCAAGGTAACAATTTATTTGGTTCTCAGTTGGATTCAATTATTTCAACTGTCAATGGGGGGAAGGGAGTTTTTTTTACCTCAGGATAAAAGATCTAAGGGTAAATCTAAAGCTTCTAATCGTTTTCGTTCTTTTTGACAGAATAAAGAACAGAAAGCCAATCCTTCCCCCAAAGAATCTGGTTCCAATTGGAAACCTTCTTCAAGTTGGAATAAATCCAAGTCTTTTAAGAAACCAAAGCCAGCCCCCAAGTCTGCATGAAGGTGCAGCCCTCATTGCAGCTCAGACATTTGGGCAGGTTCTGTCCAAAATCAATGGATTCAGAGTATTGTCTCTCAAGGGTTTCAAATAGGATTCAGACCTCCTGTGAGAAGATTTTTTTCTCTCACACGTTTCAGCAAATCCAGTGAAGGCTCAGGCTTTTCTGAAGTGTGTTTCAGATCTAGAGCTTTCAGGGGTAATCATACCAGTTCTGTTTCAGGAATAGGGTCTGGGATTTTATTCAAATCTATTCATTGTCCCAATGAAAGAAAATTCATTCAGGCCAGTTCTGGATCTGAAAATATTGAATAATTTTATAAGAGTGCCAACTTTAAAAATGGTGACTATAAGGACTATTCTGCCTTTTGTTCAGCAAGGTCATTATATATCCACAATAGACTTACAGGATGCATATCTTCATATTCCGATTCATCCAGACCACTATCGGTTTCTGAGATTCTCTTTTCTAGACAAGCATTACCAATTTGTTGCTCTTCCGTTTGGCCTAGCGACAGCTCAGGGGAATTTTTTCAAAGATTCTCGGTGCCCTACTCTCTGTAATCAGAGAACAGGGTATTGTGGTGTTTCCTTATTTTGACGATATCTTGGTGCTAGCTCAGTCTTTACATTCTGCAGAATCTCACACGAATCAACTAGTGTTGTTTCTTCAAAGACATGGTTGGAGGATCAATTTACCAAAGAGTTCCTTGATTCCTCAGACAAGGGTCACCTTTTTAGGTTTCCAGATAGATTCAGTGTCCATGACTCTGTCTCTAACAAACAAGAGACGACTAAAATTGGGTTTAGCTTGTCGGAACCTTCAGTCTCAATCATTCCCTTCAGTAGCTATGTGCATGGAAGTTTTAGGTCTCATGACTGCAGCATCGGACGCAATCCCCTTTGCTCGTTTTCACATGAGACCTCTTCAGCTTTGTATGCTGAACCAATGGTGCAGGGATTATACAAGGATATCACAATTAATATCCTTAGATCCCAATGTTCGACTTTCTCTGACTTGGTGGTTAGATCACCATTGTATAATTCTAGGGGCCTCTTTTGTTCATCCAACCTGGACTGTGATCCCAACAGATGCAAGTCTTTCAGGTTGGGAAGCTGTCTGCGGGTCTCTGACAGCACAAGGAGTCTGGAAACTTCAAGAGGCGAGGTTACCAATCAATATTTTAGAACTCCATGCTATTTTCAGGACTCTTCAGATTTGGCCTCTGTTAAACAGAGAACCATTCATTTGCTTTCAGACAGACAATATCACAACTGTCGCATATGTCGATTATCAGGGTGGGGCTTGAAGTCCCTAGCTATGAAAGAAGTATCTCGGATACTTGCTTGGGCGGAATCCAGCTCTAATTTCTGTGATACATATCCCAGGTGTAGACAATTGGGAAGCAGATTACCTCAGCCGTCAGACTTTACATCTGGGGGAGTGGTCTCTCCATCCAGATGTGTTTTTTCAGATTGTTCAGATGTGGGGTCTTCCAGAAATGGATCTGATGGCTTCCCATCTGAACAAGAAACTTCCCAGGTACTTGTCCAGGTCCAGGGATCCTCAGGTGGAGTTGGTGGATGCGTTGGCAGTTCCTTGGTTTTACCAACCTGCTTATATCTTCCCGCCTCTAGTTCTTCTTCCAAGAGTGATTTCCAAGATCATCATGGAACAATAGTTTGTGTTTCTGGTAGCACCAGCATGACCTCACAGGTTCTGGTATGCGGATCTTGTCCGAATGTCCAGTTGTCAACCTTGACCACTTCCTTTAAGACCAGACCTTCTGTCTCAAGGACCGTTTTTCCATCAGGATCTCAAATCATTAAATTTGAAGGTATGGAAATTGAACGCTTAGTGCTTAGTCATAGAGGTTTCTCTGACTCAGTGATTGATACTATGTTGCAGGCTTGTAAATCTGTTTCTAGGAAGATTTATTATCAAGTTTGGAAGACTTATATTTCATGGTGTTCTTCTCATAAATTCTCCTGGCATTCTTTTAGAATTCCTAGAATTTTACAGTTTCTTCAGGATGGTTTGGATAAGGGTTTGTCTGCAAGTTCCTTGAAGGGACAAATCTTTTCTCTTTCTGTTTTATTTCACAGAATGCTAAGCTTCCTGATCACTGTTTTGTGCAGGCTTTGATCCGTATCAAGCCTGTCATTAAATCAATCTCACCTCCTTGGAGTCTTAATTTGGTTTTGAAGGCTTTACATGCTCCTCCTTTTGAGCCTATGTATTCTTTGGATATCAAACTACTTTCTTGGAAAGTGTTGTTCCATTTGGCTATCTCTTCTGCTAAAAGAGTTTCCGAATTATCTGCTCTTTCTTGTGAGTCTCCTTTTCTGATTTTCCATCAGGATAAGGCAGTTTTGCAGACTTAATTTACATTTTTACCTAAGGTTGTAAATTCTAACAACATTAATAGGGAAATTGTTGTTTCCTCTTTGTGTCCTAATCCTAAGAGTTATTTGGAGAGATCTTTACATTGTCTGGATGTTGTAAGAGCTTTGAAATATTATGTTGAAGCTACTAAAGATTTCAGGAAGACGTCTAGTCTATTTGTTGTCTTTTCTGGTTCTAGGAAAGGTCAGAAAGCTTCTGCCATTTCCTTGGCATCCTGGTTGAAGTTTTTGATTCATCAGGCTTATATAGATTCAGTTCAGGTCCCGCCTCAGAGAATCACAGCTCATTCTACTAGATCAGTTTCCACTTTTAAGAATGAAGCTTCAGTTGATCAGATTTGCAAAGCAGCAACTTGGTCTTCTTTGCATACATTTACTAAATTCTACCCTTTTGATGCATTTGCCTCTTCGGAAGCAGTTTTTGGTAGAACAGTTCTTCAGGCACCTGTCTCAGTTTGATTCCTCTGCTTATGTTTTAAGTTTTTTCTTTACAATTATGAAAAAAACTTATCTATTTTTTTTGGATGTGGATTTAATTTTTTCAGCAGAAAATGGCTGCTTTTATTTTATCCCTGCCTCTCTAGTGACTCTTCTGTGGAGTTCCACATCTTGGGTATTACTATCCCATACATCACTAGCTCATGGACTCTTGCCAATTACATGAAAGAAAACATAATTTATGCTAATAAATTCATTTCTTTCATATTGGCAAGAGTCCATGAGACCCACCCTTTTTATGGTGGTTATGTTTTTTTGTATAAAGCACAATTATATTTCCAGTTCCTTTTCTCCAACATTGGTGTGTCCGGTCCACGGCGTCATCCTTACTTGTGGGAATATCTCTTCCCCAACAGGAAATGGCAAAGAGTCCCAGCAAAGCTGGCCATATAGTCCCTTCTAGGCTCCGCCCACCCCAGTCATTCTCTTTGCCGTTGCACAGGCAACATCTCCACGGAGATGGTTAAGAGTATGTGGTGTAATAGATTCCTTAGAAATGAGGATTTTCTTGACAGAAGTCAGAAAGTCAAAACTTCTAAACGCTTGTCAAGTTCTTCATTCTATTCCTCGTCCTTCCGTAGCTCAGTGCATGGAAGTAGTAGGATTGATGGTTGCCGCAATGGACATAGTTCCTTTTGCGCGAATTCATCTAAGACCATTACAACTGTGCATGCTGAAACAGTGGAATGGGGACTATACAGACTTGTCTCCAGTGATTCAAGTAGATCAGAAGACCAGAGACTCACTCCGTTGGTGGCTAACCCAGGATCACCTATCCCAAGGAATGAGCTTCCGCAGTCAAGAGTGGGTCATCGTCACGACCGACGCCAGCCTAGTGGGCTGGGGCGCGGTCTGGGAATCCCTGAAAGCTCAGGGACTGTGGTCTCGGGAAGAGTCTCTTCTCCCGATAAACATTCTGGAACTAAGAGCGATATTCAATGCTCTCAGGGCTTGGCCTCAGCTAGCAAAGGCCAGATTCATAAGATTCCAATCAGACAACATGATGACTGTTGCGTATCTCAATCATCAGGGGGGAACAAGGAGTTCCCTGGCGATGAAAGAAGTGACCAAAATAATACAATGGGCGGAGAATCACTCCTGCCACATATCTGCGATCCACATTCCAGGTGTGGAAAACTGGGAAGCGGATTATTTGAGTCGTCAGACATTCCATCCGGGGGAGTGGGAACTCCACCCGGAGATCTTTGCCCAGTTGACGCACCTATGGGGCATTCCAGATATGGATCTGATGGCGTCTCGTCAGAACTTCAAGGTTCCTTGCTACGGGTCCAGATCCAGGGATCCCAAGGCGACTAGTGGATGCACTAGTAGCGCCTTGGACCTTCAACCTAGCTTATGTGTTTCCACCGTTTCCTCTCATTCCCAGGCTGGTAGCCAGGATCAAACAGGAGAGGGCCTCGGTGATCTTGATAGCTCCTGCGTGGCCACGCAGGACTTGGTATGCAGACCTGGTGAATATGTCATCGGTTCCACCATGGAAGCTACCTTTGAGACAGGACCTTCTTGTTCAGGGTCCATTCGAACATCCAAATCTGGTCTCCCTCCAGCTGACGGCTTGGAGATTGAACGCTTGATTCTATCAAAGCGTGGGTTTTCAGATTCCGTGATAGATACTCTGGTTCAAGCCAGAAAACCGGTATCTAGAAAGATTTACCATAAAATATGGAAAAGATATATCTGCTGGTGTGACTCCAAGGGATTCCCATGGAATAAGATAAAGATTCTTAGGATTCTTTCCTTTCTACAAGAAGGTTTGGATAAAGGATTATCTGCGAGTTCTCTAAAGGGACAGATTTCTGCTTTATCTGTCCTACTACACAAACGACTGGCAGTTGTGCCAGATGTTCAAGCATTTGTTCAGGCTTTGGTTAGGATCAAGCCTGTTTACAGACCTTTGACTCCTCCCTGGAGTTTAAATCTAGTTCTTTCAGTTCTTTAAGGGGTTCCGTTTGAACCTTTACATTCCATAGATATTAAGTTGTTATCTTGGAAAGTTTTGTTTTTGGTTGCTATTTCTTCTGCTAGAAGAATTTCTGAGTTATCTGCTCTACAGTGTACTCCACCCTATCTGGTGTTCCATTCAGATAAGGTTGTTCTGCGTACTAAGCCTGGTTTTTTACCAAAGGTTTTTTCCAACAAAAATATTAATCAGGAGATAGTTGTACCTTCTTTGTGTCCGAATCCAGTTTCAAAGAAGGAACGTTTGCTACACAATTTAGATGTAGTCCGTGCTCTAAAATTCTACTTAGAAGCTACAAAAGAGTTCAGACAAACTTCTTCTCTGTTTGTCGTCTATTCTGGTAAAAGGAGAGGTCAAAAAGCGACTTCTACCTCTCTTTCCTTTTGGCTTAAAAGCATCATCCGATTGGCTTATGAGACTGCCGGACGGCAGCCTCCTGAAAGAATCACAGCTCACTCCACTAGGGCTGTAGCTTCCACATGGGCCTTCAAGAACGAGGCTTCTGTTGATCAGATATGTAAGGCAACGACTTGGTCTTCACTGCACACTTTTGCCAAATTTTACAAATTTGATACTTTTGCTTCTTCGGAGGCTATTTTTGGGAGAAAGGTTTTGCAAGCCGTGGTGCCTTCCGTTTAGGTGACCTGATTTGCTCCCTCCCTTCATCCGTGTCCTAAAGCTTTGGTATTGGTTCCCACAAGTAAGGATGACGCTGTGGACCGGACACACCAATGTAGGAGAAAACAGAATTTATGCTTACCTGATAAATTACTTTCACCAACGGTGTGTCCGATCCACGGCCCGCCCTGGTTTTTTAATCAGGTCCGATGAATTATTTTCTCTAACTACAGTCACCACAACACCCTATGGTTTCTCCTATTTTTTCCTCCTGTCCGTCGGTCGAATGACTGGGGTGGGCGGAGCCTAGGAGGGACTATATGGCCAGCTTTGCTGGGACTCTTTGCCATTTCCTGTTGGGGAAGAGATATTCCCACAAGTAAGGATGACGCCGTGGACCGGACACACCGTTGGAGAAAGTAATTTATCAGGTAAGCATAAATTCTGTTTTTTATGCTTTCTACTCCTTTTTCTATCACCCCACTACTTGACTATTCATTAAACTGAATTGTGGGTGTGATGAGGGGTGTATTTATAGGCATTTTGAGGTTTGGGAAACTTTGCCCCTCCTGGTAGGATTGTATATCCCATACGTCACTAGCTCATGGACTCTTGCCAATGCCAATATGAAGAAATGAATTTATCAGGTAAGTTCTTACATAAAGTATGTTTTTATCTAAATGATGTTTTGAGTTGAACTTTACTGCTTTTAATAAAATGAAATAAGTCTTTTTACCACACCTTTTGCTCACAGGTTAGCATTGACCTGTTTTTTTGTGTGTGAATCAATTTTGGTCACCTTGCATGGTTTAAAAAAAATAGGGGGGAAAGAAATGAGATTTAAGGTGCACTTAAAATATTTATTATTAATAATTATAATGAACTAATAGTGAATCATATGTACCTTCTGTAATTAAACAATGTTATTGGTTATCTAGACACACCACACTGGACTTGCAGTATTTATCAATTGTTGTCCTGTTTCCCTTTATTATTGGCTGTGTATTTTTTGCTTCCATGTAGTTGTGCAAAAATCTTGTTAAAAAAAGTCAGAATTTATAATGTCTGGTCTTGTAATTTAATAAATGCCTTAGAAAACACAACTAAAAAAAACAAGCTGATGTTGGCATTTTCTCATGGAGCACATTAATGGATAAAAATGGGTGGGTAAGACTTACGCCTAGATTTAGAGTTCTGCGTTAGCCGTCCAAACCAGCGTTAAGGGGTCCTAACGCTGGTTTTGGCCGCCCGCTGGTATTTAGAGTCAGTCACTTTCCAGCCGCGACTTTTCCATACCGCAGATCCCCTTACGTCAATTGCGTATCCTATCTTTTCAATGGGATCTTTCTAACGCCGGTATTTAGAGTCTTGGCTGAAGTGAGCGTTAGAACTCTAACGACAAAACTCCAGCCGCAGAAACAAGTCAGGAGTTAAGAGCTTTCTGGGCTAACGCCGGTTCATAAAGCTCTTAACTACTGTGCTCTAAAGTACACTAACACCCATAAACTACCTATGTACCCCTAAACCGATGTCCCCCACATCGCGGCCACAGTAATAAATTTTTTTAACCCCTAATCTGCCGACCGCACACCGCCGCAACCTACATTATCCCTATGTACCCCTAATCTGCTGCCCCTAACATCGTCGACCCCTATATTATATTTATTACCCCCTAATCTGCCCCCCCACGTCGCTGCTACCTACCTACACTTATTAACCCCTAATCTGCCGACCGGACCTCAACGCCACTATATTAAATGTATTAACCCCTAAACCGCCTCACTCCTGACTCAAAAACCCTATAATAAATAGTATTAACCCCTAATCTGCCCTCCCTAACATCACCGACACCTAACTTCAAGTATTAACCCCTAATCTACCGACCGGACCTCGCCGCTACTCTAATAAATGTATTAACCCCTAAAGCTAAGTCTAACCCTAACACTAACACCCCCTAAGTTAAATTTAATTTAAATCTAACGAAATAAAATAAATCTTATTAAATAAATTAATCCTATTTAAAGCTAAATACTTACCTGTAAAATAAACCCTAATATAGCTACAATATAACAAATAATTATATTGTAGCTATTTTAGGATTTATATTTATTTTACAGGCAACTTTGTATTTATTTTAACTAGGTACAATAGCTTTTAAATAGTTAATAACTATTTAATAGCTACCTAGTTAAAATAATTACAAAATTACCTGTAAAATAAATCCTAACATAAGTTACAATTAAACCTAACACTACACTATCAATAAATTAATTAACTAAACTATCTATAATTATCTACAATTAAATCAACTAAACTAAATTACAAAAAAAACCCCACTAAATTACAAAAAATAAAAAAAGATTACAAGAATTTTAAACTAATTACACCTACTCTAAGCCCCCTAAAAAAATAACAAAGCCCCCCAAAATAAAAAAAATGCCCTACCCTATTCTAAAATAAAAAGTTAACAGCTCTTTTACCTTACCAGCCCTTAAAAGAGCCTTTTGCGGGGCATGCCCCAAAGAAAACAGCTCTTTTGCATTTAAATAAACTTACAATACCCCCCCAACATTACAACCCACCACCCACATACCCCTAATCTAACCCAAACACCCCTTAAAAAAAACCTAACACTAATCCCCTGAAGATCTCCCTACCTTATCTTCACTACGCCGGGTATCACCGATCCGTCCAGAAGAGGGTCCGAAGTCTTCATCCTATCCGGCAAGAAGAGGTCCAGAAGAGGGTCCGAAGTCTTCATCCTATCCGGCAAGAAGAGGTCCAGAAGAGGGTTCGAAGTCTTCATCTAATCCGGCAAGAAGAGGACATCCGGACCGGTAGACATGTTCATCCAGGCGGTGTCTTCTATCTTCATCCATCCGACGCGGAGCGGGACCATCTTGAAGCAGCCGACGCGGATCCATCCTCTTCTTCCGGCGACTCCCGACGAATGAAGGTTCCTTTAAGTGACGTCATCCAAGATATGGCGTCCCTCGAATTCCGATTGGCTGATAGGATTCTATCCACCAATTGGAATTAAGGTAGGAAAAATCTGATTGGCTGATTGAATCAGCCAATCAGATTCAAGTTCAATCCGATTGGCTGATCCAATCAGCCAATCAGATTGAGCTCGCATTCTATTGGCTGATCGGAACAG
This sequence comes from Bombina bombina, assembly GCF_027579735.1. NCBI lineage: Eukaryota > Metazoa > Chordata > Amphibia > Anura > Bombinatoridae > Bombina > Bombina bombina. Next base: position 766,171,745 of record NC_069504.1, on the reverse strand, counting down.
CCAATAGAATGCGAGCTCAATCTGATTGGCTGATTGGATCAGCCAATCGGATTGAACTTCAATCTGATTGGCTGATTCAATCAGCCAATCAGATTTTTCCTACCTTAATTCCGATTGGCTGATAGAATCCTATCAGCCAATCGGAATTCGAGGGACGCCATCTTGAATGACGTCATTTAAAGGAACCTTCATTCGGTGAGTAGGCGTCGGTAGAAGAGGATGGCTCCGCGTCGGCTGCTTCAAGATGGTCCCGCTCCGCGTCGGATGGATGAAGATAGAAGACGCCGCCTGGATGAACATGTCTACCGGTCCGGATGTCCTCTTCTTGCCGGATAGGATGAAGACTTCGAACCCTCTTCTGGACCTCTTCTTGCCGGATAGGATGAAGACTTCTTGTCGGATAGGATGAAGACTTCGGACCCTCTTCTGGACCTCTTCTTGCCGGATAGGATGAAGACTTCGGACCCTCTTCTGGACGGATCGGTGATACCCGGCGTGGTGAAGATAAGGTAGGGAGATCTTCAGGGGCTTAGTGTTAGGTTTTTTAAGGGGTGTTTGGGTTAGATTAGGGGTATGTGGGTGGTGGGTTGTAATGTTGGGGGGAGTATTGTATGTTTATTTAAATGCAAAAGAGCTGTTTTCTTTGGGGCATGCCCCGCAAAAGGCCCTTTTAAGGGCTGGTAAGGTAAAAGAGCTGTTAACTTTTTATTTTAGAATAGGGTAGGGCATTTTTTTTATTTTGGGGGGCTTTGTTATTTTTTTAGGGGGCTTAGAGTAGGTGTAATTAGTTTAAAATTCTTGTAATCTTTTTTTTTTTGTAATTTAGTGGGTTTTTTTTTTGTAATTTAATTTAGTTGATTTAATTGTAGATAATTGTAGATAGTTTAGTTAATTAATTTATTGATAGTGTAGTGTTAGGTTTAATTGTAACTTATGTTAGGATTTATTTTACAGGTAATTTTGTAATTATGTTAACTAGGTAGCTATTAAATAGTTATTAACTAGTTAATAGCTATTGCACCTAGTTAAAATAAATACAAAGTTGCCTGTAAAATAAATATAAATCCTAAAATAGCTACAATATAATTATTCTTTATATTGTAGCTATATTAGGGTTTATTTTACAGGTAAGTATTTAGCTTTAAATAGGAATAATTTATTTAATAAGATTTATTTTATTTCGTTAGATTTAAATTATATTTAACTTAGGGGGGTGTTAGTTTTAGGGTTAGACTTAGCTTTAGGGGTTAATACATTTATTAGAGTAGCGGCGAGGTCCAGTCGGCAGATTAGGGGTTAATACTTGAAGTTAGGTGTCGGCGATGTTAGGGAGGGCAGATTAGGGGTTAATACTATTTATTATAGGGTTTTTGAGACGGGAGTGCAGCGATTTAGGGGTTAATACATTTATTATAGTGGCGGCGAGGTCCGGTCGGCAGATTAGAGGTTAATAAGTGTAGGTAAGTAGGGCAACATTGGGGGGGGCAGATTAAGGGGTAATAAATATAATATAGGGGTCGGCGATGTTAGGGGCAGCAGATTAGGGGTACATAGGGATAATGTAGGATGCGGCGGTGTACGGAGCGGATGATTAGGGGTTAATAATAAAATGCAGGGGTCAGCGAGAGTGGGGGCGGCAGATTAGGGGTTAATAAGTGTAAGGTAAGGGGTGTTTAGACTCGGGGTACATGTTAGGGTGTTAGGTGCAGACTTAGGAAGTGTTTCCCCATAGGAAACAATGGGGCTGCGTTAGGAGCTGAACGCTGGGTTTTTTTCAGCTCAAACTGCCCCATTGTTTCCTATGGGGATATCGTGCACAAGCACGTTTTTGAAGCTGGCCGCGTCCGTAAGCAACGCTGGTATTTAGAGTTGAAGTGGCGGTAAATATGCCTGTACGCTCCCTTTTTGGAGCCTAACGCAGCCCTTCAGAAAACTCTAAATACCAGCGTTGTTTAAAAGGTGCGGGGGGAAAAAACACGCGTAGCTAACGCACCCCTTCTAACGCAAAACTCTAAATCTAGGTGTTAGAAATTAAGCGGATTTACTTTTGTCACTCAAGTTGATCTTTATTAAAAGCAAAACAGTCTAATTTGGTGAAATAACTTTCACAATGCCATACAACTTGTAGAATAACATCCAAGTGCACATTTATCTGATTGAAATATGTTAAAAATAAAAAAAAACTTCTTACAGGGTAAAATTTTAGGGAATTTACTACTTTTCTTTTTCAGTATGTATTTTTCAATAAATCTTTTACTCTTTTCTTACAACTGACAGGTATCTCTCTCCTCAGGGCCTCCCACTTATGGCCTCTCTGCACTTTTCTGTTCTCTCTCCCCTTCCTCTGACCCTCATAGCAGCTCCCACTTTCCACTGCTTGTGGGAGGGTGCCCTGTTGCTGAAGGTGTGTCCCTCCCGCTGTTCCCATCCTCATCTTGTTCTATGGCTTTGCCTACAAGGAGCTTCAGTTTCCAGTTACTCCCCTTCTACAACAACTCAATCCAGTTCCTTCACTGCCGAGTGGCATTGTGCATTCAGGACCCTCGGCTATGTCATAGGATGAAGACTTTTGAATCTATTACTTTATTAAAGGTAAACCTACTTTCTGATCTCGTAGTGCTGCGGAATTTGTTGGCGCTCTACAAATACCTGATAATAATAATAATAAGCATAGCATCTCATACTATACAGAATCTTCCATTTCTATATCTCTGGTCAGTACTTGATGGACTTCTGTATTTTTTTCAACCTCATCTACTATGTTATGTTACTAACATTTTTTGTCCAATAGTAAAAAAATATATATCATTGTAACAAAATAGTAACTTTTATTCTCTTGTTTCAACCTCCGCTAAAAAGTGTCCCATTATTGATAACACCTGTACCAGTTTCTTTGATCCGCTATACCTTCCAAAGATGCAATTACTTCGTACTGTCACACAGCCCTTGATTGTTACTATTCCTGCACCATCGTCCTCTCTTTTCCATCCCAGCACAGGTAAGTAACGAACAGAACACTTTTTATGTATTGTTGGTAATAGACTGTGTGTTCAGTACTTGAACTCTAGTCAAATCAGTTGTTGTTGTTTGTATCTTATATTTCTAGATATATCTGATTTTTAGAGTGAAATCTTTTAAATGTACATAAAACTCAAAAAAGAAAATGCTGAAATGTGTTAGAGCAATTTATTAATGCTCTATTGCTTTCATATAATGATGTATTTAAAGGGATATTGACCCAATTTTCCTTCTTAATATAAGGAGAGTCATTCCTTACTATTGGGAAAATACTGAACCTGGCCACCAGGAGGAGGCAAAGATACCCCAGCCAAAGGCTTAAATACCTCTCCCACTTCCCCTATCCCCCAGTCATTCTTTGCCTTTCATCACAGGAGGATGGCAGAGAAGTGAGAAGATTTCGAAGTTGTTTCTTAGGAGGGGTATTTGCCCTTCGATATGGGACTGGAGTTTTGAGTAGTCTTGTCAGCCTCTCAGTGAGAGCATTGACGAAAGTTAGAGTCTGGAGATGCAGGGAGAGTCTTCCTGCGAATCCATCCAGACTGCCTGCTAACAGCTCCTTAAGCAGCCAGTGTTGATAAGTTTCACTGTCTGCTTTTTCTTCACTCAAGTCCATGTCAGGAGCGATGCTACAAGACTGTCACACTTGAGAGTCTGTGTTTCTGTTCCACAGCACTTATTCTGGTAAGATTGTTTCAATATATAACTTATGTTGAAAACGCTGAAGACATTTTCACAGTGTGGCTGCTTTTATCTTAATAGAATCATGGGTTAATATCTCCTGAGGGAGGTTATTGAACAGTGGGGATTAATCAAATGTGATATTTTGATTTTATGCTGCTTTATGTGTGAGATTTTTTTGGGCTCATAGACTGTTGTTATGCGGTAACGTAACATACATGCTTTTTCTCCTAGCAAGGGCGGTCCTGCCTTGCGCACCACGTGACTGGGTGTGGTCACACTTTCAATTTCTCTTTCCTGACTGAGCTAGCTGTCGGAGAAGACGCTTGTTTCTCTGTTTGCTTGGGTCTAGGAGGTGGTGAGTGCCCCAGTCATTGGGAGTCTAAAGGTGCCATTTTGTGAGAAATAAAAAGATAATTTATTCTGTGTCCTACTGTTGTTAATTCAAGCTATGGAGGATTCTGATATGCTTGAGGGTATTCCCTCTATTCCTAATAGTAATACCTGTCTATATTGTGAGGAGACCTTGGTGTGCCCGCCCTCTTAACTATGTTCCAAAGGTTATTATGTCTAAGAAGGTTAACCCCTTTAGTACTACTGAGCAGTCCACCTCTGAGGACTCGCCGTCCCGTGAGGTGCACACCCATCAGTCATCTCCATTGTCACATGCAGTTATTATGTCTAAGAAGGTTAACCCCTTTAGTACTACTGAGCCCTCCACCTCTGAGCACTTGCCGTCCTGTGAGGTGCATACCCATCAGTCATTTCCATTTTCATATGCAGCTTCCCGTAGCATGCCTGATCCTCCATCTGGAGGGAGCCTTTTACCATCTGACTTTACTGTGCAGTTAAAAACGGTGGTGTCTGAGGCTCTTAGTGCTTTACCTCGCCCTGCCAAGTGCAAGCGATAGGTTAAACATAGCTCTCCGGTCCAGGGGACATCCAGTGATTTATTAGGTTTGTCTGCCTTTCAAGTATTCCAGGATGGATCACACTGAGTCTTCAGAGGGTGAAATTTCTGGCTCGGAGTCTGCTACCTCTAGGCCTCCAGCTGCGGAGGAGTTAGCCTTTAGATTTAAAATTGAACACTTACGTTTTCTTCTAAAGGAGGTTCTGTCAACATTAAATGTTCCAGAGGTCAAGTTGCCTAATGAACCTTTGATCCCTAAATTAGACAGAGTGTATGAGGACAGGATAGCGCCGCTAACTTTTCCTGTACCCGTACAAATTGCGAACATTATTAAGAACAAGTGGGATAGAATTGGATTTTCCTTTTCCCCTTCGTCTTCCTTTAAAAAATTATTCCTGGTCCCGGACTTTCAGCTGTAGTTTTGGGGTTCCGGCCCTAAGGTGGATGGCGCTATCTCCACGTTAGCTAAGCATACTACTATCCCTCTTGAGGATAGCTCGTCATTCAGAAAGCCGATGGATAAGAAGATGGAAACTTTTCTCAGGAAAATGTTTCAGCATACGGGATATTTATTTCAACTGTCAGCGGCTGTTGCCTCGATTGCTGGAGCTGCGGCCTACCGGTGCGACTTCTTAGTGGATTTGATCGAGGTGGAGGTTCCCCTTGATGTTATCCATTAAAGAATTAAAACTATGAGAATTGCCAATTCTTTTATCTGTGATGCAAACATGCAGATTATTCGCCTGAATACTAAAATCTCTGTTTTCTCAGTACAGACCCGTCGGGCGCTCTGGCTGAAGTCCTAGTCTGCGGACATGACTTCTAAGTCTAGACTACTTTCCCTCCCCTTTAAGGGAAATATTTTATTTGGTCCAGGCCTGGACTCCATTATCTCCACGGTTACAGGGGGCAAGGGCGCCTTCCTACCGCAGGATAAAAAGAACAAATCTAAAGGACAAGGAACTAATTTTCGTTCCTTACTTTCTGAAAAGTCCCTACATCAGCAGTCCTCCTCTAAGCCTGAGCAAACCAAGAGCACTTGGAAGCCGGCTCAATCCTGGAATAAATCCAAGCAGAACATGAAGCCTGCAGAGAACAAGTCGGCATGAAGGGGCGGCCCCCAATCCGGTGCTGTATTGTGTAGGGGCAGACTGTTGCTGTTTTCAGATGCTTGGTTCAGGGACGTGCAGGATCCGAGGGTCCTGGAGGTCATAGCTGAGGGATACAAAATAGGTTTCAAATCCCATCCACCCAAGGGCAGATTTCTCCTCTCAAGCCTGTCTTCAAAACCAGAAAAGAAGGAAGCCTTTCTGGGGTGCATGCGGAATCTGTCCTCCTTAGGGATCATTGTCCCGGTTCCTATCGCAGAAAGAGGTTTGGGATACTATTCAAACCTGTTCGTGGTCCCAAAGAAGGAGGGAACTTTCCGCCTGATTCTGGACCTAAAGTGCTTAAACAAGTTTCTAAATGTCCCCTTGTTCAAGATTGAGACAATAAGGCCAAGGTGCCATTTTGTGAGAAATAAAAAGATAATTTATTCTGTGTCCTACTGTTGTTAATAAGATATGCTTGAGGGTATTCCCTCTATTCCTAATAGTAATACCTGTCTATATTGTGAGGAGACCTTGGTGTGCCCGCCCTCTTAACTATGTTCCAAAGGTTATTATGTCTAAGAAGGTTAACCCCTTTACTACTACTGAGCAGTCCACCTCTGAGGACTCGCCGTCCCGTGAGGTGCACACCCATCAGTCATCTCCATTGTCACATGCAGTTATTATGTCTAAGAAGGTTAACCCCTTTAGTACTACTGAGCCCTCCACCTCTGAGCACTTGCCGTCCTGTGAGGTGCATACCCATCAGTCATTTCCATTTTCATATGCAGCTTCCCGTAGCATGCCTGATCCTCCGTCTGGAGGGAGCCTTTTACCATCTGACTTTACTGTGCAGTTAAAAACGGTGGTGTCTGAGGCTCTTAGTGCTTTACCTCGCCCTGCCAAGTGCAAGCGATAGGTTAAACATAGCTCTCCGGTCCAGGGGACATCCAGTGATTTATTAGGTTTGTCTGCCTTTCAAGTATTCCAGGATGGATCACACTGAGTCTTCAGAGGGTGAAATTTCTGGCTCGGAGTCTGCTACCTCTAGGCCTCCAGCTGCGGAGGAGTTAGCCTTTAGATTTAAAATTGAACACTTACGTTTTCTTCTAAAGGAGGTTCTGTCAACATTAAATGTTCCAGAGGCCAAGTTGCCTAATGAACCTTTGATCCCTAAATTAGACAGAGTGTATGAGGACAGGATAGCGCCGCTAACTTTTCCTGTACCCGTAAAAATTGCGAACATTATTAAGAACAAGTGGGATAGAATTGGATTTTCCTTTTCCCCTTCGTCTTCCTTTAAAAAATTATTCCTGGTCCCGGACTCTCAGCTGTAGCTTTGGGGTTCCGGCCCTAAGGTGGATGGCGCTATCTCCACGTTAGCTAAGCATACTACTATCCCTCTTGAGGATAGCTCATCATTCAGAAAGCCGATGGATAAGAAGATGGAAACTTTTCTCAGGAAAATGTTTCAGCATACGGGATATTTATTTCAACCGTCAGCGGCTGTTGTCTCGATTGCTGGAGCTGCGGCCTACCGGTGCGACTTCTTAGTGGATTTGATCGAGGTGGAGGTTCCCCTTGATGTTATCCATTAAAAAATTAAAATTATGAGAATTGCCAATTCTTTTATCTGTGATGCAAACATGCAGATTATTCGCCTGAATACTAAAATCTCTGTTTTCTCAGTACAGACCCGTCGGGCGCTCTGGCTGAAGTCCTGGTCTGCGGACATGACTTCTAAGTCTAGACTACTTTCCCTCCCCTTTAAGGGAAATATTTTATTTGGTCCAGGCCTGGACTCCATTATCGCCACAGTTACAGGGGGCAAGGGCGCCTTCCTACTGCAGGATAAAAATAACAAATCTAAAGGACAAGGAACTAATTTTCGTTCCTTACTTTCTGAAAAGTCCCTACATCAGCAGTCCTCCTCTAAACCTGAGCAAACCAAGAGCACTTGGAAGCTGGCTCAATCCTGGAATAAATCCAAGCAGAACATGAAGCCCGCAGAGAACAAGTCGGCATGAAGGGGCGGCCCCCGATCCGGTGCTGTATTGTGTAGGGGCAGACTGTTGCTGTTTTCAGATGCTTGGTTCAGGGACGTGCAGGATCCGAGGGTCCTGGAGGTCATAGCTGAGGGATACAAAATAGGTTTCAAATCCCATCCACCCAAGGGCAGATTTCTCCTCTCAAGCCTGTCTTCAAAACCAGAAAAGAAGGAAGCCTTTCTGGGGTGCATGCGGAATCTGTCCTCCTTAGGGATCATTGTCCCGCTTCCTATCGCAGAAAGAGGTTTGGGATACTATTCAAACCTGTTCGTGGTCCCAAAGAAGGAGGGAACTTTCCGCCTGATTCTGGACCTAAAGTGCTTAAACAAGTTTCTAAATGTCCCCTTGTTCAAGATTGAGACAATAAGGCCAAGGTGCCATTTTGTGAGAAATAAAAAGATAATTTATTCTGTGTCCTACTGTTGTTAATAAGATATGCTTGAGGGTATTCCCTCTATTCCTAATAGTAATACCTGTCTATATTGTGAGGAGACCTTGGTGTGCCCGCCCTCTTAACTATGTTCCAAAGGTTATTATGTCTAAGAAGGTTAACCCCTTTAGTACTACTGAGCAGTCCACCTCTGAGGACTCGCCGTCCCGTGAGGTGCACACCCATCAGTCATCTCCATTGTCACATGCAGTTATTATGTCTAAGAAGGTTAACCCCTTTAGTACTACTGAGCCCTCCACCTCTGAGCACTTGCCGTCCTGTGAGGTGCATACCCATCAGTCATTTCCATTTTCATATGCAGCTTCCCGTAGCATGCCTGATCCTCCGTCTGGAGGGAGCCTTTTACCATCTGACTTTACTGTGCAGTTAAAAACGGTGGTGTCTGAGGCTCTTAGTGCTTTACCTCGCCCTGCCAAGTGCAAGCGATAGGTTAAACATAGCTCTCCGGTCCAGGGGACATCCAGTGATTTATTAGGTTTGTCTGCCTTTCAAGTATTCCAGGATGGATCACACTGAGTCTTCAGAGGGTGAAATTTCTGGCTCGGAGTCTGCTACCTCTAGGCCTCCAGCTGCGGAGGAGTTAGCCTTTAGATTTAAAATTGAACACTTACGTTTTCTTCTAAAGGAGGTTCTGTCAACATTAAATGTTCCAGAGGCCAAGTTGCCTAATGAACCTTTGATCCCTAAATTAGACAGAGTGTATGAGGACAGGATAGCGCCGCTAACTTTTCCTGTACCCGTAAAAATTGCGAACATTATTAAGAACAAGTGGGATAGAATTGGATTTTCCTTTTCCCCTTCGTCTTCCTTTAAAAAATTATTCCTGGTCCCGGACTCTCAGCTGTAGCTTTGGGGTTCCGGCCCTAAGGTGGATGGCGCTATCTCCACGTTAGCTAAGCATACTACTATCCCTCTTGAGGATAGCTCATCATTCAGAAAGCCGATGGATAAGAAGATGGAAACTTTTCTCAGGAAAATGTTTCAGCATACGGGATATTTATTTCAACCGTCAGCGGCTGTTGTCTCGATTGCTGGAGCTGCGGCCTACCGGTGCGACTTCTTAGTGGATTTGATCGAGGTGGAGGTTCCCCTTGATGTTATCCATTAAAGAATTAAAATTATGAGAATTGCCAATTCTTTTATCTGTGATGCAAACATGCAGATTATTCGCCTGAATACTAAAATCTCTGTTTTCTCAGTACAGACCCGTCGGGCGCTCTGGCTGAAGTCCTGGTCTGCGGACATGACTTCTAAGTCTAGACTACTTTCCCTCCCCTTTAAGGGAAATATTTTATTTGGTCCAGGCCTGGACTCCATTATCGCCACAGTTACAGGGGGCAAGGGCGCCTTCCTACTGCAGGATAAAAATAACAAATCTAAAGGACAAGGAACTAATTTTCGTTCCTTACTTTCTGAAAAGTCCCTACATCAGCAGTCCTCCTCTAAACCTGAGCAAACCAAGAGCACTTGGAAGCTGGCTCAATCCTGGAATAAATCCAAGCAGAACATGAAGCCCGCAGAGAACAAGTCGGCATGAAGGGGCGGCCCCCGATCCGGTGCTGTATTGTGTAGGGGCAGACTGTTGCTGTTTTCAGATGCTTGGTTCAGGGACGTGCAGGATCCGAGGGTCCTGGAGGTCATAGCTGAGGGATACAAAATAGGTTTCAAATCCCATCCACCCAAGGGCAGATTTCTCCTCTCAAGCCTGTCTTCAAAACCAGAAAAGAAGGAAGCCTTTCTGGGGTGCATGCGGAATCTGTCCTCCTTAGGGATCATTGTCCCAGTTCCTATCGCAGAAAGAGGTTTGGGATACTTTTCAAACCTGTTCATGGTCCCAAAGAAGGAGGGAACTTTCCGCCCGATTCTGGACCTAAAATGCTTAAACAAGTTTCTAAATGTCCCCTTGTTCAAGATTGAGACAATAAGGCCAATCCTTCCTCTAGTTCAGGAAGAACAGTTCATGACCACTGTAGATCTGAAGGATGCCTACTATCACGTTCCAATCCACAGGGACCACTTCCAGTTCCTAAGGTTTGCGTTCCTGGATCAGCACTTCCAGTTCATTGCACTTCTGTTTGGTCTAGCTACTGCTCCAAGAATCTTTACAAAGGTTCTAGGGGCTCTCCTTGCCATCGCCAAAACCCAAGGTATAGCAGTAGCTCCCTACTTGGACGACATTCTGGTTCAAGCACCATCCTTTTGTCTGACGGAGGACCATACGGTATCTGTTCTCTCCCTTCTTCGATTACATGGATGGAAGATATACTTATAGAAGAGTTCTCTTATTCCAAGCCCCAGGGTAGAATTCCTGGGTACTAAAATAGACTCAGTATCCATGAGGATATTTCTAACTGACCAGAGATGTTGCAATCTAGCTTCGGCATTTCTTGCCCTCCGGATCTCCTTAAGGCCATCTGTGGCTCAGTGTATGGAGGTGATTGGTCTCATGGTGTTCAGCATAGACATAATTCCCTTTGCCAGGTTCCATCTCAGACCAATACAGCTGTCCATGCTGAGACAGTGGAACAGCGATCATTCGGATCTGTCTCAACAGATTTCCCTGGACAGCTGGTTAAGAGAATCGCAGCTGTTTGGGATGCCAAGAAGGCACAGGGCCTGTGGTCTCAGGAGGAATGCTCCCTACCGATCAACATTCTGGAACTTTGAGCAATCTACTGAGGATGTCATCTTCTCCATGGAAGTTACCTTATCGCAGGGATCTGCTGGAACAGGGTCTTTTTGTTCATCAAAATCTAGATTGTCTGAGGCTGACTGCATGGAGATTGAAAGCTTAGTCCTTGCCAAGAGAGGGTTTTCTGAGAGAGTTATTGATACTCTCATTCAAGCTCATAAGCCGGTTAGTCGTCGCATCTATCATAAGGTGTGTAGAACCTACTTATTCTGGTGTGAAGAGAGTGGATTTCTTTGGCATAAAGTTATGGTTGCCAGGATTCTATTGTTTCTCCAGAATATATTGGAGAAGGTTCTTTCGGCCAGTTCTTGAGGGGACAGATTTCAGCCTTGTCTGTTTTACTGTACAAGAGGCTCTCTGAGCTTCCAGATGTTCATTCTTTTGTTAAGGCTCTGATTAGGATCAGACCTGTGTTCAGATCTTCGGCTCCCCCTTGGAGTCTGAATCTGGTTCTTAAAGTTTTGCAACGGGCTCCGTTTGAGCCTATGCATGAAATTAACATTAAATTGTTGTCCTGGAAGTTTCTTTTTCTACTGGCTATTGCTTCTGCACACTGAGTATCTAAAATTGCCGCCTTGCATTGTGAGTCTCCTTATCTGGTGTTCCATTCGGATAAGGCTGTCCTACGTAGTAAGTTAGAGTTTCTCCCTAAAGTCGTGTCAGACCACAATACCTTCTTTGTGTTCTAATCCTTCTTCTTTGAAGGAACGTTTACTTCATAATTTGGACACGGTTCGTGCATTGAAGTTTTATATTCAGGCTACTAAGGATTTTAGACAAACTTCTTCCTTGTCTGTGGCATATTCTGGGAAGTGTAAGGGTCAGAAGGTCTCTTCGACTTTCTTATCTTTTTGGTTGAGTCTTATCTGCTTAGCTTATGAGACAGCGAGACATAGACCACCTCAGAGAGTTATGGTTCATTCTACTAGAATAGTGGCTTCCTCTTTGGCCTTTAAGAATGAGGCCTCTATGGATTAGATTTGTAAGGCAGCTACCTGGTCCTCCTCACACACGCTTTCTACATTTTACAAGTTTGATGTTTTTACTTCAGCTGAAGCAGCCTTCGGGAGAAAGGTTTTGCAATCTGTGGTGTTCTCAGATTAGGGTCTGCCTCTATTTTTGTCCCTCCCGTTATCATTCAGTATCCTCTAGAGCTTGGGTATAAGTTACCCAACAGTAAGGAATTGTTTCTCCGATGGGCGGCCCCCTAAATTTATATTTCTCTTCTGGCACCTTTTATACCCTGATATTTCTCCTACTGTTTCTTGTTCCCTCGGCATAATGACTGGGGGATAGGGGAAGTGGGAGAGGTATTTAAGCCTTGGCTCCTCCTGGTGGCCAGGTTCAGTATTTTTCCAACAGTAAGGAATGAAGCCGTGGACTCTCCTTATACAGAAGGAAATAAAAAATATCTGGTAAGCATAATTTTATGTTTTTTTCTTTCATGATTCAGATAGAGCATGACATTTTAATCAATTTACTAATTTACTCCTATTATCACTTTTTCTTTATTCTCTTAGTATCTTTATTTGAAAAGCAGGAATGTAAATCTTAAGAGCCGGCATATTTGTGGTTCAGAACCTGGGTAGCACTTGCTGATTGGTGGCCAACATATAGCCACCAATCAGCAAGCGCTACCCAGGGTTCTGACCCAAATAAATATATATATATATATATATATATATATATATATATATATATATATATATATATATATATATATATATATATATATATATAGTATATATATATATATATATAATAAGAGTAAATTAGAAAGTTGCTTAAAATTGCATGCTCTATCTGAATCATGAAAGAAAAAAGTTTGGGTTTTATATGCCTTTAACCCCTGTAAAGGGGTTGATTTTATTTGTTTTCCATTTTCTTCTGATATTTGAAAAAGCGGGAACAACCGTTCTTTTTTTCTTCTTAACTATGTGATTACAATCTTTCTGAGTATAAAAAACAGATGGGGGTGGAGGTGAGCGCCAAAAAAGGCTGAGGTAGGGAATGGGGACACCTGTTAGACTGATAGAGCGGTGTCCACAATGTAGGTTCTCTTGTTGACGTTGGTGGAATCGATGTACAAATAGTATAATAACTATAAATTAGTTGTAAACTTTAAGAATGTATATCAATGTTTAATCCACACAAAAATGTTAAAATATCTCAGATCTACTTAAAAACATACACAGTCCTAAAAATAGAAATAAAAATAACAATCATATAAAATCATGGATCCATGTTACAATAAAATAAATGCAAAAAATGGGAATGCACAATAAAAACCTTTTTGCAATAATTGATCTTATAGACCAAGTATCCTAATTAGGCCACGTGTCCTAATTGGAGTAGTTTATTTAGAAACAGTCCAGATGGTGGTAAATGTTCTTATGGTTATATTTGTCCAATTAAATCACAATATGGCAAAAAAAAATTAGTGTCTCTGTCCGTGACCAATTCTGAAATAATTCCAAAGCAGTGTGTGTCCTGTGCCTGAAATGGTGAGAAAATGGAAAATCCAAAAATGTGTGATCACTTAATGTGAAAAAAATGTAGAAAAAATGTAGAAAAAATGTAGAAAAAATGTGTAACCTTGCAAAAAATGTGAGAATCCTCCAGTTTATGTGGCAAAAAGTGAGTATTCAAGGTGATTAAAAAAGTGTCCAATGTGATATAGTGATTTCTGTGCAATGAAGTTGTAGCTCAGTATGATCCAATCAAAAACCAAATAACATTGTGCAAAAACCTGTAAAGAAAACAAACAATACTATAATATATACAAACTGTTAAGTGGGTATATCAGTATTATGCTTACTCAAATCAGTCGACGCGTTTCGGCCATGTACTCCTGGCCTTTATCAAGACTGTTATTTGGTTTTTGATTGGATCATACTGAGCTACAACTTCATTGCACAGAAATCACTATATCACATTGGACACTTTTTTAATCACCTTGAATACTCACTTTTTGCCACATAAACTGGAGGATTCTCACATTTTTTGCAAGGTTACACATTTTTTCTACATTTTTTCTACATTTTTTCTACATTTTTTTCACATTAAGTGATCACACATTTTTGGATTTTCCATTTTCTCACCATTTCAGGCACAGGACACACACTGCTTTGGAATTATTTCAGAATTGGTCACGGACAGAGACACTAATTTTTTTTGCCATATTGTGATTTAATTGGACAAATATAACCATAAGAACATTTACCACCATCTGGACTGTTTCTAAATAAACTACTCCAATTAGGACACGTGGCCTAATTAGGATACTTGGTCTATAAGATCAATTATTGCAAAAAGGTTTTTATTGTGCATTCCCATTTTTTGCATTTATTTTATTGTAACATGGATCCATGATTTTATATGATTGTTATTTTTATTTCTATTTTTAGGACTGTGTATGTTTTTAAGTAGATCTGAGATATTTTAACATTTTTGTGTGGATTAAACATTGATATACATTCTTAAAGTTTACAACTAATTTATAGTTATTATACTATTTGTACATCGATTCCACCAACGTCAACAAGAGAACCTACATTGTGGACACCGCTCTATCAGTCTAACAGGTGTCCCCATTCCCTACCTCAGCCTTTTTTGGCGCTCACCTCCACCCCCATCTATTTTCTACTTTCATATTGGGTACACTAGGGACCCGCTGAGGAGAGCCAGAGGTATTTCATATCCCCTTTCCCTTCTGTTATCTGCGCAGGATATACACTTTTATCGTTTAACTGAGTATAAAAAACCCCAGCTGATCTGAATAAATGCCAAAAGATTTGATCTTCATTTTCCCACAATGGCACCCTGAACAACCAATAATGTATGCCAATCACAGAAAACCAATATGACTTAAAGTGATTGTAAAGTTTAATGAATTACTGTCCAGTATCTAAAATTAGTCTTGAAAACTGGGGCACTTTAATTCATTAAAATTTTCAAAGACTCTCGAAAATAAGATCTAACGATAATATAAAAGGGATAACAATAGGAGAGAATTACTTTAAAATAGCGCTCTACACTGTTTATACGTCTCAGGAGTGTCCTCCAGTAATGTTGGTGCATTTATCAGCAGCAGCTGCCACCAATGTGTTACGTATTGTAATTATGAATATTAATAATTAATAGCAGTATAAAAGTATTGTCAGCGATAGCTACAATTTATATAGCAGAATTTTATCAATACACTCCAGTAAGAAATCTCTGTAGTGTACCCCAAAATATCACTATTGAGATATCTATAAATTTGACAATATTATTATTAAAAAATATTTAATCTCAATATAAAATATTCCTTAATTCTGATCAGTTAATCCTTATATTCACATTGATTATATTTATGTAGTAGCTGAATTTATCAATACAATATTAAAATATAAAGCAGGCTATAGCGATATTTAGAGATATTTATTTTAATTGCTATTCAATAGATATCGTCTATTATCCCATGTATGGACACAATATTTCTATAAATTAAACTTAACTCAAAATGAATCCCTTAACAAATATCCAACATGAATTTTACAAGAACAACTTGTATTTAACCAGCAACACTTAGTCCAATGCTAAAATATGGACTACTAACTTAACAATGCTTAGTTAACAATATAACCAAATATTTCAGCACAAATCTTACCAAATCTCAATAAATCTAATATAACGTTCAGAAAAATATGATTAAACTATTTTACCCAAAATAGTTTTATAATACTTTATGTAATCAACAAGAGATTTTTACACAAATTATCAGCTTAACATATACCAACCAATATGGCATTAAATAGTTTCAGCTCAACATATACCAACCAATATGGCATTGAATAGTTTCAACTTAGCCACAACAACTAGTGCAATTTCTAAAATATAAAACAGTAAATAAAAAAATAAATTTATAAATATGGAATACAAAACCTTTCCTCTCAACAGTAAATTGCTTAATACTAGATATGATTATTTATAGACTACACAGGCCTATGGAACACCTACCTGTAACTACAGATTACACTTACAATTCACAGCTACAATTTAACTATAGCTATAGAATACCTTTGATTTAAAACATAAAACATATAGAGCAATCGCTAATACTTTACCAGCTCCAATTAAACTACAGCAATAAAGAATATCTTTGCTTCAAAACATTAAACATATTAGATCGCAATACATTACCAATATGAGAGTTCAATATCCAGGTATTTCTATTGTCATAGGTTTAAGGGAAATATTGCACAATCTGAAGGTGAATAGTAGGTCTAATTTGTTTACTCTTTCGGTATAAAGAGGATCCCAAACGTTTGTCTCACAGAGACTTGTATATCCAAGGAAGCAAGTTTAACCAGGCAAGGGTCAGGCTCAGTCAGTCACAATTCAAAGTAAGCAGCATCAGCCCCTTTCACCTTCTGTACTAAGTTTTATCTCTGATAAACTTCTCCCCATTTCTTAAATTATTCAATAGAATTTGGATACGCCCATCTAATCTAACGGAGCATGTAATTTTAAGACCAAACATGAGTATATTGATTTAGTATGTACTCTTATACATTTAAATATTAGACCTGTGCATAATATTAAATCTATATAATATACATATAATATATACTTCCTACTGATAATGTCTTCAGAGATGTACTTAAAAGTCACGTTTTATATAACAGTATTAAATTAATAAGTACTCCTTTCATCAGTATTTGATAATATATTTTGATTTTGTTACATTTTCCAGTCATTCCCATATTATATACATACATGTAAATAGAAGTCTGTTGGAACTAATATCATTATAGATATATCGTACATATATTTGATTTTATTCCATCTAATAGGAATACATTGTATATCTGTGGATATCACTTTAATGTTGAGTGCGTAAAACTATATAATACAATTAGTAGCACAAATTACAAAGGCATTTATATACCAGTATATACCAGTTATATTTGGAACCACGTTTATCAGATTCCTGAAATAAAGTAAATGCTGTTTATTTTGAAATAGTCAAACATTTTAAATTCACCATATAGTTACTTATTCAATATAGCAGATACGCATCTAATATTGTATATCAGGTATAAGGTATATCTTCCAGATCAATATATATATATATATATATATATATATACTGTGTGTATATATATATATATATATATATATATATATATATATATTCTTTTTTAATACAATCTGAGTATTTTAACTATATGAAACTTATGCACAAGTCATTTCATATGAGACTTAGCCTCCCATATGCTGGCATCTGAGCTATTACCTTTCCAGACAAGGACTGTCTATTCAAGAGTTGCATGAATTACAGTGTTTTGTTTATACATACATAGTGTAAATTAACTGCTTTCCTGAAGATTTTGCTTGCTAGCTTCAGAGAACTAATCACTTGTAGACTGTCTTTTCTTGACTACAGGGGGTCTGTGATGAAGGAAATATGTTTCTTAGGCCAAATTAATTTAAAGATTTTAATCTAGGGAAACCATACAACAAAAACTCTATTGAAATGACCTCTTTTCTGAGACCGTGATCAAAGGTTTTTAATGTGTGACATTATCTCTAATAGTTTGGGACAGGTGTTTGCTCTCTGGAACAAACACACCACATTTGCTCCTTCGAAGTCCTGGTTAGTGTACATCTGAACAGCAGGAGTTACACCGTTACAATGTGACTTGCTTTATCTTATATTTCATTCTGATAAGGTGGTTTAATGTACCAAACCTGGATTTCTTGCTAAGGTTGTTTCAAATAAGAATATTAATCAGGAAATTGTTGTTCCTTCCTTGTGTACTAATCCTTCTTCTAAGAAGGAGCGTCTGTTACATAACTTGGACGTGGTCCGTGCCTTGAAGTTTTACTTGCAGGCGACTAAGGATTTCCATCAATCATCTTCATTATTCATTGTTTATTATGGAAAGTGTAGGGTTTAGAAAGCTACGGCTACCTCTCTTTCTTTTTGGCTGAGGAGTATCATCCGCCTGGCATATGAGACTGCTGGACAGCAGCCTCCTGAAAGAATTACGGCTCAGTCTACTAGGACTGTGGCTTCCACGTGGGCCTTTAAAAACGATGCATCTGTTGAACAGATTTGTAAAGCTGCGACTTGGTCGTCCCTTCATACTTTTTCCAAATTTGATACCTTTGCTTCTTCTGAGGCTATTTTTGGGAGAAAAGTTCTTCAAGCAGTGGTGCCTTCAGTTTAGGTCTCTGTCTTATCCCTCCCTTTCATCCGTGTCCTGTTGCTTTGGTATTGTATCCCACAAGTAAGGATGAAATTCGTGGACTCGTCGTATCTTGTAGAAGAAAAGGAAATTTATGCTTACCTGATTGATTTCTTCTACGATATGACGAGTCCACGGCCCTCCCTGTCAATTTAAGACAGATTATATTTATTTTTTATTATTTACAACTTCAGTCACCTCTGCACATTTTAGCTTTTTCTTTCTCTTCCTATAACCTTTGGTCGAATGACTGGAGGTGGAGGGGAAGGGAGGAGTGACATTTAACAGCATTGCTGTGGTGCTCTTTGCATCCTTCTGCTGGCTAGGAATGATATTCTCAACAGTAATTGATGATTCCATGGACTCACCGTATCTTAGGAAAGAAAAAAATGTTACCCTTAGATAGATTCAGAAAATGCATCAGCTAGTATGCTGCCGCCCTAATGACAGTAGCAATATAAACCGCGGGTTGTCATTGTAAACCCTGGTGTACATATCCTCTAACTTCTTATCCATAGGATCCTTAAAAGAGCAACTATCATCTATAGCAATAGTAGTTCTCCTGGCTAGTGTGGAAATTGCCCCTTCCACTTTGGATACCGTCTGACAAGATTCCTTGATAGAATCTGCTATAGGAAACCCTTTAAATACAGGGGATGGAGAAAAAAGGGATACCCAGTCTCTCCCATTCCTTAGCAATAATCTCAGTAGCTCGATATGGTACAGGAAAAACTTCCACCATGAAAGGTACATCAAAATACTTATGTAGCTTACTGGACCTTTTAGGATTGACAACAACCATAGTGTCACTGTCATCCAGTGTAGCTAAAACCTCCTTGAGTAACAGACAAAGGTGTTATAGCTGAAACCTGAAGGATACAACTTCAGAATCAGTAGGAGGAATTACACTGTCAGAGTCTGAGATTTCACCTTCAGATGCTACCGAAGTATCCTCCTCCTCAGGCTTCTGGGAGGAGGCATTCAAATTAGCAACAACAGCGTCGGCAACCTCACTTACTGAATCTTTACTTTTCCTCTTGTGCTTTCCCTGCAGCATGGGAAAAGCAGATAACGCATCAGAGACTGTAGAAGGCATGAGGGAAGCGATGTCTTACAACTTGACTCCAGGTGGAGTTACAGAGGAAGCGCAGGGTACTGTATGAGTGGGCGATAAAAATGGACACTTGAGGAAAAGCTGCGGAATATAGTGAACATTGTCGTTAGGCACCTGAACAGCATCTGCCTTAGACAATGTTGGTTCAGAAAAAAATCTATCTCAAGTTCTCTCAAAACATAAGGAACAGAAGGGATAGGTGGTTCCACATTATCATCAAAACAAGCATTTTGCAAGGCATCTTGGTCCATTCTGACTCACAATGGAACCAATTACCACAAAAAATACTTAAATTTTAATAAAAATAATTTAATAAAAATGTAAACACAAAAAACGTTGCTGTCACTTTAAATTTCAAAACGTTAGAAAGAAAAATGTTACCCTTTCTTTTTAAAAGTTTAAATGTTAGTCTCACACATGCAACAGGACCTGCTTTATGCCCCAGTGTAACCCATACAACAGGATTATCTATGTCCCAATAAAAAAACAGTGTCTTTTAATTTAAGTGCATGGTCTGCCCAACTGGAAGAAAATGCACTTACCTGCTCCGGTAAGTGGTATGAGAAGACACAGTTCTTCACAGAGACCTTTGAAAAAGAAATAACAGAGTAGCCAACTCTGGCTTTCTAAACTAGGGCAGCAATTGTTAGGAAAATGCAGTAAGTGCAAGTTCCTAACTGCTTTAAAGCCACCACTACCCGACTGCAAGGAATGACGTGGAATACGGCTATACCCCAAAACTTGCTTGTAGATTAAATCAAAATTTTTCTTCACACACCTAAACTTCACCTCCTCCATGCACCGAAGGCAAAGAGAATGACTGGGGGTTGTGGGTAAGGGAGTAATACTTAACAGTTTAACTGTGGTGCTCTTTGCCTCCTCCTGCTGGCCAGGAGTGATATTCCCAACAGTAATTACTCAAGCCGTGGACTCACCATATCTTAGGAAAGAAAGACACTTGTTTCTATAGACATTAAACTCTGCAAACAGTGGAACTGGTATAGTACTATTTTATTACAACGATTTTATTACTACTTGAAAACTCTGTATTGTTATCTTACAAACTCAATAAAAATCAACATAAAAAAAGAAAGATATAAATTTACCTCCTGCATTGAGAAGCGATCATTCTGTAAAAAAAAATAATTCATTTTTAAAATATTTACCATTGAGTGAAAGTAAACATCAAGCTGTTCCTCCTCCTGCATTTCCTACTTTTTTTTTAGCAGATTGTTGACAAATCCTGCTTCTTCCAATCGTCGCATGGCCCATGAGCTGGACCCCAGATGGGGCACGCAAAGATTGGAGGAAGCCGGATTCGTCATTGATCTGCTAAAAGGAGGAGGAGATGCCGTCGGAGGAACGGCACAATGTTTAGCATCACTCAGTGGTAAATATTTTAAAAATTAAGCGTCTCAAAATTTTATTGAATTAAAGTGCCCGTGTTTAAGATTATTTTTAGATACTGGGTAGTAATTAATTAAACTTTACAATCACTTTAATAGAGTCTATCTGTGTTTTACAATTGGACAGAGTGGTGTTTATGATAAGTATTAAACAATCTGAATACCATTTATATAGGGTGATGCTCGTCTTTCAATTCAGAAATTCAGAGACAATAAATAACCATTAAGTGCAAATGAATCAATCCCATAGTTAGTTAGCTCTAGAGCAGTGATGGCAATATTTGGCACCCAGATGTTTTAAAATTACATTTTCCATGATACTTGGGCATTCTGCAGTCTAGTTGAGCATCATGGGAAATGTAGTTCTGAAACATCAGGGGTGCCAAGGTTAGCAAGCACTGCTCTAGAGCATCAGTGCACTATTGGTAGCTAGCTGAAGTGGTGAGATAATGACATGAGACAAATATGTTTAGCCACCAATCACCAGCTAGCTCCCAGTAGTGCATTTCTGATCCTGAACCTATCTGTATGCTTTTCAGCAAAGAATAGCAAGAGAATGAAGTAATAGAAGTAAATTCACAAGTCTCTTTAATGGTTCAGTTACAACATGCAGTTTTAAGTTTAATTTTTACTTTCCTATCCCTTTAATCAGATTCAATTACATTAAAAGGGTTTCAATAACATTGATGTGAAGGGTAACATTGTGACAAACATCTTACTTATCTTGGCCCTCCTGGTAATAATAACCAGTGAATGAGGAACCCCCAAAGGGTGTGGACAGAACTGCCCACTCCCCTAGTTACCAATAAAAACTAATCCTCAAGCACCACCCCTTCCTCTTCCTAGTTCTGTCCAGCCACATGGTGTACAGAGCTGGGAAACCCTCTCTAGTATATTCCGTGAATTTTACTTTCTTTTATATAGGTGGCGAGTCCACAACATGTTACGTATGGAATATACATTCCTACCAGGAGGAGGCAAAGTTTCCCAAACTCCAAAAGCCTATAAAACCCCTTCCACCCACCTTAAACTTGTGTTTTGCTTTGCCTACGTGGAGGTGGTTGAAGTAAGATGATGTGCTTAATTTCTTCAGTAAAAGGCGGTTCAGAGCTTATTGAAGCCATGTTCCCGTCAGAATACGGTGCTTGACAGAGGGATGCGATTGGAGCACTGCCTTATGATTTCTTTCATGTAATTGGCAAGAGTCCATGAGCTAGTGACGTATGGGATATACATTCCTACCAGGAGGGGCAAAGTTTCCCAAACCCCAAAATGCCTATAAATACACCCCTCACCACACCCACAAATCAGTTTTACAAACTTTGCCTCCCATGGAGGTGGTGAAGTAAGTTTGTGCTAGATTCTACGTTGATATGCGCTTCGCAGCATGCTGGAGCCCGGTTTTCCTCTCAGTGTGCAGTGAATGTCAGAGGGATGTGAGGAGAGTATTGCCTATTTGAATTCAATGGTCTCCTTCTACGGGATCTATTTCATAGGTTCTCTGTTATCGGTCGTAGAGATTCATCTCTTACCTCCCTTTTCAGATCAACGATATACTCTTATATACCATTACCTCTACTGATTCTCGTTTCAGTACTGGTTTGGCTTTCTACTACATGTAGATGAGTGTCCTGGGGTAAGTAAGCCTTATTTTTTGTGACACTCTAAGCTATGGTTGGGCACTTTTATATAAAGTTCTAAATATATGTGTTTAAACATTTATTTTCCCTGTGGGCTGTTAGGATCGCGGGGGCTGAAAATGCTTCATTTTATCGCGTCATTTTTGGCGCTGACTTTTTTGGCGCAAAAAATTTCTTTGTCATTTCCGGCGTCATACTTGTCGCCGGACGTTGTTTGTGTTTGCGTAATTTTTTTGACGTTTTGCGCCAAAAATGTCGGCGTCACCGGATGTGGCGTCATTCTTGGCTAAAATATGTGGGCGTCATTTTTGTCTCCACCTTTTTTCTCACATTATTTAAGTCTCATTTTTCATTTGCTTCTGGTTGCTAGAGGCTTGTTCATTGGCATTTTTTCCCATTCCTGAAACTGTCTTTTAAGGAATTTGATAGATTTTGCTTTATATGTTGTTTTTTCTCTTACATATTGCAAGATGTCTCAGATTGACCTTGGATCAGAAGCTACTTCTGGAAAAACGCTGCCTGATGCTGGTTCCACCAAAGTTAAGTGTATCTGCTGTAAACTTGTGGTAACTGTCCCTCCGGCTGTAGTTTGTGATGAATGTCATGATAAGCTTGCTAATGCAGATAGTATTTCCATTAGTAATATACCATTACCTGTTGCTGTTCCATCAACATCTAATACTCAGGATGTTCCTGTTAATATAAGAGATTTTGTTTTAAATCTATTAGGAAGGCTATGTCTGTTATTCCTCCTTCCAGTAAACGTAAAAGGTCTTTTAAAACTTCACATTTTTCAGATGAATTTTTAAATGAACATCATCATTCTGATTTGTCTGTTTCTGATGATGATTTTTCTGGTTCAGAGGATTCTGTCTCAGATATTGACACTGATAAATCTTCATATTTATTTAAAATGGAATTTATTCGTTCTTTACTTAAAGAAGTTTTAATCGCATTAGAGATGGAGGAATCTAGTCCTCTTGATACTAAACCTACTAAGCGTTTAAATTCGGTTTTTAAACCTCCTACAGTTATTCCGGAAGTTTTTCCTGTCCCTGATGCTATTTCTGAAGTAATTTCTAGGGAATGGAATAATCTGGGTAATTCATTTACTCCTTCTAAAAGGTTTAAGAAATTGTATCCTGTGCCATCTGACAGATTAGAGTTTTGGGACAAAATCCCTAAAGTTGATGGGGCTATCTCTACTCTCGCTAAACGTACTACTATTCCTACGGCAGATAGTACTTCCTTTAAGGATCCTTTAGATAGGAAAATTGATTCCTTTCTAAGGAAAGCTTATTTATGTTCAGGTAATCTTTTTAGGCCTGCTATTTCTTTGGCTGATGTTGCGGCAGCTTCCACTTTTTGGTTGGAGGCTTTGGCACAACAAGTGTCAGATCATAATACTCATAGCATTGTTAAACTTCTTCAACATGCTAATAACTTTATTTGTGATGCCATCTTTGATATCATTAGAGTTGATGTCAGGTATATGTCTTTAGCTATTTTAGCTAGAAGAGCTTTATGGCTTAAAACTTGGAATGCAGATATGTCTTCTAAGTCAACTTTTATTTCCCTTTCTTTCCAAGGTAATAAATTGTTTGATTCCCAGTTGGATTCTATTATTTCAACTGTTACTGGGGGGAAAGGAACTTTTTTACCTCAGGATAAAAAATCTAAAAGTAAATATAGGGCTGCTAATCGTTTTCATTCCTTTCGTCAGAATAAGGAACAGAAGCCTGATCCTTCCCCTAAAGGAACAGTTTCTATTTGGAAACCATCTCCAGTCTGGAATAAATCCAAGCCTTTTAGAAAGCAAAAGCCAGCTCCCAAGTCCATATGAAGGTGCGGCCCTCATTCCAACACAGCTGGTAGGGGGCAGATAACGATTTTTCAAAGAAATTTGGATCAATTCGATTCACAGTCTTTGGATTCAGAACATTGTTTCACAAGGGTACAGAATAGGTTTCAAGGTAAGGCCTCCTGCAAGAAGATTTTTTCTTTCTCGCATTCCAATAAATCCAGTGAAGGCTCAAGCATTTCTGAAATGTGTTTCAGATCTAGAGTTGGCTGGAGTAATTGTGCCAGTTCCAGTTCTGGAATAGGGTCTGGGGTTTTACTCCAATCTATTCATTGTACCAAAGAAGGAGAATTCCTTCAGACCAGTTCTGGATTTAAAAATATTGAATCGTTATGTAAGGATACCAACATTCAAAATGGTAACTATAAGGACTATTCTGCCTTTTGTTCAGCAAGGGCATTATATGTCCACAATAGATTTACAGGATGCATATCTGCATATTCCGATTCATCCAGATCTCTATCAGTTTCTGAGATTCTCTTTTCTAGACAAGCATTACCAATTTGTGGCTCTGCCGTTCGGCCTAGCAACAGCTCCAAGGATTTTTTCAAAGGTTCTCGGTGCCCTGCTATCTGTAATCAGAGAACAGGGTATTGTGGTATTTCCTTATTTGGACGATATCTTGGTACTTTCTCAGTCTTCACATTTAGCAGAATTTCATACGAATCGACTTGTGTCATTTCTTCAAGAACATGGTTGGAGGATCAATTTACCAAAGTGTTCATTGATTCCTCAGACAAGGGTAACCTTTTTAGGTTTCCAAATAGATTCAGTGTCCATGACTTTGTCTCTGACGGACAAGAGACGTCTGAAATTGGTTTCAGCTTGTCGAAACCTTCAGTCTCAATCATTCCCTTCGGTAGCCTTATGCATGGAAATTCTAGGTCTTATGACTGCTGCATCGGACGCGATCCCCTTTGCTCGTTTTCACATGCAACCTCTTCAGCTTTGTATGCTGAACCAGTGGTGCAGGGATTATACAAAGATATTACAGTTAATATCTTTAAATCCGATTGTACGACACTCTCTGACGTGGTGGACAGATCACCATCGTTTAGTTCAAGGGGCTTCTTTTGTTCTTCCAACCTGGACTGTGATCTCAACAGATGAGAGTCTGACAGGTTGGGGAGCTGTATGGGGGTCTCTGACAGCACAGGGGGTTTGGGAATCTCAGGAGGCGAGATTACCCATCAACATTTTGGAACTCCGTGCGATTTTCAGAGCTCTTCAGTCGTGGCCTCTTCTGAAGAGAGAATCGTTCATTTGTTTTCAGACGGACAATGTCACAACCGTGGCATATGTCAATCATCAAGGGGGAATTCACAGTCCTCTGGCTATGAAAGAAGTATCTCGGATACTTGCTTGGGCGGAATCCAGCTCCTGTCTAATTTCTGCGGTTCACATCCCAGGTGTAGACAATTTGGAAGCGGATTATCTCAGTCGCCAGACGTTACATCCGGGCGAATGGTCTCTTCACCCAGAGGTGTTTCTTCAGATTGTTCAAATCTGGGGTCTTCCAGAAATAGATCTGATGGCTTCTCATCTAAACAAGAAACTTCCCAGGTATCTGTCCAGATCCAGGGATCCTCAGGCGGAGGCAGTGGATGCATTGTCACTTCCTTGGAAGTATCATCCTGCCTATATCTTTCCGCCTCTGGTTCTTCTTCCAAGAATGATCTCCAAGATTCTAAAAGAGCGTTTGTTTGTTCTGCTAGTAGCTCCAGCATGGCCTCACAGGTTTTGGTATGCGGATCTTGTTCGGATGGCTACTTGCCAACCTTGGACTCTTCCGTTAAGACCAGACCTATCTCAAGGTCCTTTTTTCCATCAGGATCTCAAATCATTAAATTTGAAGGTATGGAGATTGAAAGCTTGATTCTCAGTCATAGAGGTTTCTCTGACTCCGTAATTAATACTATGTTACAGGCTCGTAAATCTGTGTCTAGAAAGATATATTATCGAGTCTGGAAGACTTACATTTCTTGGTGCTCTTCTCATCAATTTTCCTGGCATTCTTTTAGAATTCCTAGAATTTTACAATTTCTTCAGGATGGTCTGGATAAAGGTTTGTCTGCAAGTTCTTTGAAAGGACACATTTTTGCTCTTTCTGTGTTGTTTCACAGAAAGATTGCTAATCTTCCTGATATTCATTGTTTTGTACAGGCTTTGGTTCGTATAAAACCTGTCATTAAGTCAATCTCTCCTCCTTGGAGTTTGAATTTGGTTCTGGGGGCTTTACAAGCTCCTCCGTTTGAACCTATGCATTCTCTGGACATTAAATTACTTTCTTGCAAAGTTCTGTTCCTTTTGGCCATCTCTTCTGCTAGAAGAGTTTCTGAGTTATCTGCTCTTTCTTGTGAATCTCCTTTTCTGATTTTTCATCAGGATAAGGCGGTGTTGCGGACTTCATTTAAATTTTTACCTAAAGTTGTGAACTCTAACAACATTAGTAGAAAAATTGTGGTTCCTTCATTGTGTCCTAATCCTAAGAATTCTAAGGAAAGATCGTTGCATTCTTTGGATGTAGTTAGAGCTTTGAAATATTATGTTGAAGCTACTAAAAATTTCCGAAAGACTTCTAGTCTATTTGTTATCTTTTCCGGTTCCAGGAAAGGTCAGAAGGCCTCTGCCATTTCTTTGGCATCTTGGTTAAAATCTTTGATTCATCATGCTTATGTCGAGTCGGGTAAAACTCCGCCTCAAAGGATTACAGCTCATTCTACTAGGTCAGTTTCTACTTCCTGGGCGTTTAGGAATGAAGCTTCGGTTGATCAGATTTGCAAAGCAGCCACTTGGTCTTCTTTGCATACTTTTACTAAATTCTACCATTTTTATGTGTTTTCTTCTTCTGAAGCAGTTTTTGGTAGAAAAGTACTTCAGGCAGCTGTTTCAGTTTGATTCTTCTGCTTATAATTTCAGTTTTTTTCATTATAAGATTAAAACTTTATTTTGGGGTGTGGATTATTTTTTCAGCGGAATTGGCTGTCTTTATTTTATCCCTCCCTCTCTAGTGACTTGCGTGGAAGTTCCACATCTTGGGTATTTATTATCCCATACGTCACTAGCTCATGGACTCTTGCTAATTACATGAAAGAAAACATAATTTATGTCAGAACTTACCTGATAAATTCATTTCTTTCATATTAGCAAGAGTCCATGAGGCCCACCCTTTTTTGTGGTGGTTATGATTTTTTTGTATAAAGCACAATTATTCCAATTCCTTATTTTTTATGCTTTCGCACTTTTTTCTTATCACCCCACTTCTTGGCTATTCGTTAAACTGATTTGTGGGTGTGGTGAGGGGTGTATTTATAGGCATTTTGAGGTTTGGGAAACTTTGCCCCTCCTGGTAGGAATGTCAATGTATATCCCATACGTCACTAGCTCATGGACTCTTGCTAATATGAAAGAAATGAATTTATCAGGTAAGTTCTTACGTAAATTATGTTTTTTTTCGCCTCACTGGAAATCCTTCATGGGGTCACTGTGAATTTGGTTGCAGGGACTAGTCTTCTGCCTCCCTTTACAGATCAACGTTATACTCCTATTCCATTACCTCTGCTAAAATGTTTCAATACTGGTTTGGCCTTTTGCTACTAAGTGGATGAGTGTCTATGGGTAAGTATGTTTTTGTTTTTTTTTTAAAGACACTCACAGCTATGTTTATGGGCACTTTTAAGATGTTTAAAAGTTTAAAGGAACACTGAACCCAATTTTCTTATTTTGTGATTCAGATAGAGCATGCAATTTTAAGCAACTTTCTAATTTACTCCTATTATCAATTTTGCTTAGTTTTCTTGCTATATTTATTTGAAAAAGAAGGCATCTAAGCTAAGGCATCAACCAATTTTTTGTTCCGAACCCTGGACAGCACTTGTTTATTGGTGAGTGAATTTATCCACCAATTAGCAAGAACAACCCATGTTGTTCACCAAAAATGGGCCGGCTTCTAAACTTACATTTCTTTCATGTAATTGGCAAGAGTCCATGAGCTAGTGATGTGTGGGATATACAATCCTACCAGGAGGGGCAAACTTTCCAAACCTCAAAATGCCTATAAATACACCCCTCACCACACCCACAATTCAGTTTTACAAACTTTGCCTCCTATGGAGGTGGTGAAGTAAGTTTGTGCTAAGATTTCTACGTTGACATGCGCTTCTCAGCATTTTGAAGCTCGATTCCTCTCAGAGTTCAGCGAATGTCAGAGGGACGTGGAGAGTATCACCTATTGAATGCAATGATTTTCCTAACGGGGGTCTTTTTCATAGGTTCTCTGTTATCGTTCGTAGAGATTCATCTCCTACCTCCCTTTTCAGATCGACGATATACTCTCATATACCATTACCTCTACTGATAACTGTTTCAGTACTGGTTTGGCTATCTGCTATATGTGGATGGGTGTCTTTGGGTAAGTATGTTTTTATTACTTAAGACACCTCAGCTATGGTTTTGGCTCTTTATGCATTTATATAAAGTTCTAAATATATGTATTGTACTTATATTTGCCATGAGTCAAGTTCATGTATTTCCTTTTGCAGCTTGTCAGTTTCATATTTGGGAAAGTTAATATTAAGAAAAGAAAGAATTTCTTACCTGGGGTTTACTCTTTTTTTCAGTTGACTACTTTGTTTCAAATTGCGGGCTGATTTAGGCTTGCGGGTGCGCCAAATGCTACACTTTATTGCGTCAGGGTTGCATCGTTAGTGACGCAAGTGTGTCATTTCCGGACATGGTTGGCACCAAAAATGTTTTTCATTATTTATTTGCCCCATTGCTGTTTGCCTCTTGCCTTTTTGTATATCAGAGGGCTATGCTATTTGCATTTTTTCCCATTCCTGAAACTGTCATATAAGGAAATTGATAATTTTGCTTTATATGTTGTTTTTTTCTTTTTACATTCTGCAAGATGTCTCAATCTCATCCTGCCTCAGAAGTATCTGTTGGAACTTTGCTGCCTGACATTGGTTCTACCAAAGCGAAGTGCATTTGTTGTAAAATTGTGGAGATTATTTCTCCTAATGTCATTTGTATTAGTTGCCAAGATAAACTTTTACATGCAGATAGTGTGTCCATCAGTAATAGTACATTGCCGGTTGCAGTTCCTTCAACTTCTAATGTACATGATATACCTATGAATTTTAAAGAATTTGTTACTGATTCTATTCAGAAGGCTTTGGCCTCTAGTTATCAATGTCTGTCGGACCTGATCCGACAGTGCGGATCAGGTCCGACAGACATCGCTGAATACGGCGAGCAATACGCTCGCCGTATTCAGCATTGCACCAGCAGCTCACAAGAGCGCCACCCCCTGCAGACTCGGGGCCAGTGGGCCACCAGCAGGGGGTGTCAATCAACCCGATCGTACTTGATCGGGTTGAATTCCGGCGATGTCTGTCCGCCTGCTCAGAGCAGGCAGACAGGTTATGGAGCAGCGGTCTTTGTGACTGCTGCTTCATAACTGCTGTTTCTGGCGAGCCTGCAGGCTCGCCAGAAATACGGGGCATCAAGCTCCATTCGGAGCTTGATACATATGCCCCTTTGTCTGCATTTCCACCTTCTAATAAGCGTAAGAGGTCTTTTAAAACTTCTCATAAAATTGATGAAATTTCAGATGACCGACAACATAATGAATTATCCACCTCTGATGAGGATCTATCTGATTCAGAAGATCCTTCCTCAGATATTGACACTGAGAAATCTACTTATTTATTTAAAATGGAGTATATGCGTTCTTTGTTAAAAAAAAGTGTTAATTACTTTGGATATTGAGGAAGCTAGTCCTCTTGATATTAAAACCAGTAAACATTTAAATTCTGTTTTTAAACCTCCTGTGGTTACTCCAGAGGTTTTTCCTATTCCTGATGCTATTTCTGATATGATTTCTAAGGAATGGAATAAGCTGGGTACTCCTTTTAATCCTTCTGCAAGGTTTAAAAAATTGTATCCTTTACCAGCAATTTCAATAGAGTTTTGGGAAAAGATCCCCAAAGTTGATGGGGCTATTTCTACTCTTGCTAAACGAACCACTATTCCTATGGAAGATAGTACTTCCTTTAAAGATCCTTTAGATAGGAAGCTTGAATCTTATCTAAGGAAAGCCTATTTATATTCAGGTCATATTCTTAGGCCTGCAATTTCTTTGGCTGATGTTGCAGCTGCTTCAACTTTTTGGTTGGAGAATTTAGCGCAGCAATAATTGGATTCTGACTTGTATAGCATTGTTCGTTTACTACAACATGCTAATCATTTTATTTGTGATGCAATTTTTGATATTATGAAAATTGATGTTAGATCCATGTCTTTAGCTATTTTAGCTAGAAGAGCTTTGTGGCTTAAATCTTGGAATGCTGATATGACATCTAAGTCTAGATTACTATCTCTTTCTTTCCAAGGTAATAATTTATTTGGTTCTCAGTTGGATTCTATTATTTCAACTGTTACTGGGGGGAAGGGAGTTTTTTTTCCTCAGGATAAAAAACCTAAGGGTAAATCTAAGGCTTCTAATCGTTTTCGTTCCTTTCGTCAAAATAAGGAACAAAAACCTAATCCTTCCCCCAATGAAACTGTTTCCAATTGGAAGCCTTCCTCAAACTGGAATAAATCCGAGCCTTTTAAGAAACCAAAGTCAGCCCCTAAGTCCGCATGAAGGAGCGACCCTCATTCCAGCTCAGCTGGTAGGGGGCAGATTAAGGTTTTTCAAGGATGTTTGGGCAAATTCTATCCAAAATCAATGGATTCAGAGCATTATCTCTCAGGGGTACCAAATAGGATTCAGAGTAAGACCTCCTGTGAGAAGATTTTTTCTCTCACGCATCCCAGTAAATCCAGTAAAAGCTCAGGCTTTCCTGAAGTGTGTTTCAGACCTGGAGGGTTCAGGGGTAATCATGCCGGTTCCTTTTCAGGAACAAGGTCTGGGGTTTTATTCATGTAAGGGTTAACTTGTTCAGGCAGCATATTTGCTCCACCCCCAACACCTTTTTCAGCACCAGTTCACCTGCAGACAAGTGCTTGGTAATTTGTTTAGTTACACACAAGCGTTCTGAGCTGTATAAGCATATCTCTTGCTTCTCATTGTTTCTAGGATTACAAATACAGGTTTATTCCTGTCATTCTCACTACCTGAACTACCAGGCTCTCATGCCTATCTCTGGATCTGAGGAACTTTTCTGCATTTACTACTGAGAGTGAAAACTCTCTGTGCCAAATTCACCCGAACTGCCTAACCTGCACTTCTTCGTAAGTCAGCTGTTACTTAGTTCAGTGTTTGAACCCGCTGCCTGCTCCATGTCAGCTGTGCGCTGTCTGTGCTGACGTCACCGCTGCTGTATCACACAGACCTCCGCAGCACACAGGCAGTCACGCTTGTGCTCTGAAAGGTTGGAGCTGCATTCAGAGATCCACGCTAGGCTTGTTCAAAGGAAAGCCTGAGAAAGGAGTTCTATCTATTCCGTGACAAAACTGTTAGCTGTAAATAGTGTTCTGATTTAGGATAACTTCACTTAAAGGGATAGAAGTAATATTCTGGGTTTATTATATCTGGACTGCTATCACCAGGTTGCAAAACTTGCTACACCTTGACATTACCATTGTGGAGAGTTGTAAACTTCATAACTAACAATTCACTTTATTTCTCTGAGTGTTCCTCATATCATAGACACATTCTGAAAAGGGTGAAACATATCATCATTTAGTGACTCAATACTGCAGTTGTGGTTCATAATCAAAGCTATAGTCTCACATATTACCAAGCCTGTAAAAAAAATGGACCCAGCAGAACTCCCGCAAGTGGTATACAACCTCACACAGAAGGTGGACCAACTTTCCCAAAGACTCAGGGAATTACAAGTTGAGAACCAGACACTCTGCACTATAATTAGGGATTCCCTAACACCTAAACCCATTTCAGCGGAACCAATCTCAGAACCACATGTATCACTCCCTGATACTTTCTCTGGTAATCGAAAAAACTACAGGCATTTCAAGAATTCCTGTAACCTATTATTTCAATTAAAGCCAAAAACTTACAGCACTGATAAAATCAAAGTGCTGACTATGATTTCTTTCCTCCGTGGTGAGCCTAGGGTGTGGGCAGACACCCTATATGAAGCCAACGATCCTGTCCTATCTACCCTGACCCATTTCCTTAATACTATGGATGAGCTCTACGTGGACTCAAACTTGCTTTTATCTGCTGAATCCAGTATGAGAAGCCTCAAACAGGGACGCCGTCAAGTAGAGGATTACATCACTGAGTTTAAATTATACTCAACCGACTCACAGTGGAATGCTATTGCATTAAAAAACCAGTATAGAATTGGCCTGTCTGACCCTATCAAGGATGAGTTGGCCCGTGTGGAGCTACCTGACACTTTGGAGAATTTGATGAAGTTGACAATACAAATAGATCGCAGACTCCGTGAAAGGAAATCGGAAAGGAGTACACCTGAGGTCACTACTAGAGCTGCAAATAGTACAGGAACACTGTAGAACCAATGGACATAGGGGTGCCTCGAGGACCTCTATCTACTGAGGAACGGAATTGTAGGAGAACACAGTATCTCTGTATGTACTGTGCTAACCCCAGTCATACAGTAAAAGAATGTCCAGTGCTGCTCAAAGCAAAAAAAGTAAGTGTGACCACATTTTCTCTGCATATCCCATACAGGGAAAATCCACTTATTGTCGTCTTTCTCTACATTTACAGTGGGACCAAAACAGACTGAAGACTAATGCCATAGTGGACAGCGGAGCTTATGGAAATTATATTGATAAGGATGTAATAAGTGTAAATAAAATTCCTTATGTGTGCAAGCAACAACCTGTGTCTATTCACCTTATTAATGGTTCTAATATCTTAGCTGGCCCTATAACTCACCAAACGGTACCATTACTAATACAGACCCCTTCAGGTCATATCGAGTATCTCTCTTTCGACATACTACCGTCCCCTCTATTCCCTATCATTCTAGGGTTAAGTTGGCTTTAACTACACCAGCCTTTCATAAATTGGAAGGAATTGACGGTGGACCTCTCATCTACTTATTGTAAGAAGACCTGTTACCCTTACCAGGACTTCCTACTACATCTACAGGATCAGGAACTCACACTTCCAGAGGAGTATTCAGATTTTGTAGATGTATTTAGAAAAAAAGAGGCAGAGGCATTACTGCCACATTTGATATATGACTGCCCAATCGATCTTCAACCTGGAGCAGTCGTACCTTACGGTCATTTATAACCTCTAAGCCAGCCTGAACTGGATTATCTGAAGACTTACCTAGATGAAAATTTAAAGAAGGGATTCATAAGACCATCCACTTCCCCAGCAGGAGCTGGAATCTTCGTCAAAAATAAAGATTCAAGTCTACGTCCCATCATAGACTACAGGGAACTGAACAAGAAGACTATAAAAAATAGGTATCCCCTTCCATTGATACCGGAACTTATATAAAGATTACATCAAGCCACTATCTTCACAAAGCTCGATCTAAGGGGTGCGTACAACCTTTTACGAATTAGAGAAGGCGATGAGTGGCTCACTGCATTCCGAAAAAGATACGGACTGTATGAATATCTCGTGATGCCATTCGGGCTTTGTAATGCCCCAGTAACTTTCCAATTTTTCATCAACAATATATTCAGGGATCTTCTAGATGTGTGTATCGTGATTTACTTAGACGACATCCTAATCTATTCTATCACTCTCTCAGATCATATCAGACATGTTCGTTGGGTACTCTCCTGCCTCAGAACACACCATTTATATGCAAAACCCGAGAAGTGTGTCTTTCACACCAGCCAAATATAATTTCTAGGTTATCATATTTCTCCCTCGGGAATTCAGATGGAACAAAACAAGGTGCACACAGTACTTGAATGGAAACAACCTACAAATAAAAAAGAGTTGCAACGCTTCTTAGGCTTTGCGAATTACTATCGGAAGTTCATTAAGAACTTCTCTAAGATAGCAAAGCCACTTTCCTCACTCTCCGGATCTACATGGTTCCATTGGAATCCAGAAGCCAACAAAGCATTTCTTGAGTTGAAAACTCGGTTTACCTCAGCTCCTATTCTGAAATTTCCCAACCCAGTCCTACAATACATCCTGGAGGTTGATTCTTCAGACTTCGCCATCGGTGCTATACTCTCTCAACGTGAGACACCTGCCACACCACTTCATCCTATCGCATATTTCTCTAAGGTTATGTCACCAGCAGAGAGGAATTATCCAATAGGAGACAAAGAACTTCTAGCGATAAAACGGTCTCTAGAACACTGGAGGCATCTACTAGAGGGCACAGTACAACCAGTGGTAATATACACCTATCACAACAATCTGTAATGCCTTCAGACCAACAAGACTCTCTCCGCTAGACAGGTGAGATGGAGTCTCTATTTCACCAGGTTCAACTTCAACATAGTTTATCGTCCAGCAAACACAAACGGCAAGGCTAACGCCTTGTTAAGAAAGGAAGATAAACCTCCTGATACATTAGTACAAAACAGTATCATTCCAACCGAACGTTTTACCACAGAGATTGAGGAAGCTCTGAAAACCGAATCTACTCTCCCCTTGCAAAAACAGAATTTATGTTTACCTGATAAATTTCTTTCTCCAACGGTGTGTCCGGTCCACGGCGTCATCCTTACTTGTGGGATATTCTCTTCCCCAACAGGAAATGGCAAAGAGCCCAGCAAAGCTGGTCACATGATCCCTCCTAGGCTCCGCCTACCCCAGTCATTCGACCGACGTTAAGGAGGAATATTTGCATAGGAGAAACCATATGGTACCGTGGTGACTGTAGTTAAAGAAAATAAATTATCAGACCTGATTAAAAAATCAGGGCGGGCCGTGGACCGGACACACCGTTGGAGAAAGAAATTTATCAGGTAAACATAAATTCTGTTTTCTCCAACATAGGTGTGTCCGGTCCACGGCGTCATCCTTACTTGTGGGAACCAATACCAAAGCTTTAGGACACGGATGAAGGGAGGGAGCAAATCAGGTCACCTAAATGGAAGGCACCACGGCTTGCAAAACCTTTCTCCCAAAAATAGCCTCAGAAGAAGCAAAAGTATCAAACTTGTAAAATTTGGTAAAAGTGTGCAGTGAAGACCAAGTCGCTGCCCTACATATCTGATCAACAGAAGCCTCGTTCTTGAAGGCCCATGTGGAAGCCACAGCCCTAGTGGAATGAGCTGTGATTCTTTCGGGAGGCTGCCGTCCGGCAGTCTCGTAAGCCAATCTGATGATGCTTTTAATCCAAAAAGAGAGAGAGGTAGAAGTTGCTTTTTGACCTCTCCTTTTACCTGAATAAACAACAAACAAGGAAGATGTTTGTCTAAATTCCTTTGTAGCATCTAAATAGAATTTTAGAGCGCGAACAACATCCAAATTGTGCAACAAACGTTCCTTCTTTGAAACTGGTTTTGGACACAGAGAAGGTACGATAATCTCCTGGTTAATGTTTTTGTTAGAAACAACTTTTGGAAGAAAACCAGGTTTAGTACGTAAAACCACCTTATCTGCATGGAACACCAGATAAGGAGGAGAACACTGCAGAGCAGATAATTCTGAGACTCTTCTAGCAGAAGAATTGCAACTAAAAACAAAACTTTCCAAGATAATAACTTAATATCAACGGAATGTAAGGGTTCAAACGGAACCCCCTGAAGAACTGAAAGAACTAAATTGAGACTCCAAGGAGGAGTCAAAGGTTTGTAAACAGGCTTGATTCTAACCAGAGCCTGAACAAAGGCTTGAACATCTGGCACAGCTGCCAGCTTTTTGTGAAGTAATACCGACAAGGCAGAAATCTGTCCCTTCAGGGAACTTGCAGATAATCCTTTTTCCAATCCTTCTTGAAGGAAGGATAGAATCCTAGGAATCTTAACCTTGTCCCAAGGGAATCCTTTAGATTCACACCAACAGATATATATTTTCCAAATTTTGTGGTAAATCTTTCTAGTTACAGGCTTTCTGGCCTGAACAAGAGTATCGATAACAGAATCTGAGAATCCTCGCTTCGATAAAATCAAGCGTTCAATCTCCAAGCAGTCAGCTGGAGTGAAACCAGATTCGGATGTTCGAACGGACCCTGAACAAGAAGGTCTCGTCTCAAAGGTAGCTTCCAAGGTGGAGCCGAGGACATATTCACCAGATCTGCATACCAAGTCCTGCGTGGCCACGCAGGAGCTATCAAGATCACCGACGCCCTCTCCTGATTGATCCTGGCTACCAGCCTGGGGATGAGAGGAAATGGCGGGAACACATAAGCTAGTTTGAAGGTCCAAGGTGCTACTAGTGCATCCACTAGAGCCGCCTTGGGATCCCTGGATCTGGCCCCGTAGCAAGGAACTTTGAAGTTCTGACGAGAGGCCATCAGATCCATGTCTGGAATGCCCCACAGGTGAGTGACTTGGGCAAAGATTTCCGGATGGAGTTCCCACTCCCCCGGATGCAATGTCTGACGACTCAGAAAATCCGCTTCCCAATTTTCCACTCCTGGGATGTGGATAGCAGACAGGTGGCAGGAGTGAGACTCCGCCCATAGAATGATTTTGGTCACTTCTTCCATCGCTAGGGAACTCCTTGTTCCCCCCTGATGGTTGATGTACGCAACAGTTGTCATGTTGTCTGATTGAAACCGTATGAACTTGGTCCTCGCTAGCCGAGGCCAGGCCTTGAGAGCATTGAATATCGCTCTCAGTTCCAGAATATTTATCGGTAGAAGAGATTCTTCCCGAGACCAAAGACCCTGAGCTTTCAGGGATCCCCAGACCGCGCCCCAGCCCATCAGACTGGCGTCGGTCGTGACAATGACCCACTCTGGTCTGCGGAACGTCATCCCTTGTGACAGGTTGTCCAGGGACAGCCACCAACGGAGTGAGTCTCTGGTTCTCTGATTTACTTGTATCTTCGGAGACAAGTCTGTATAGTCCCCATTCCACTGACTGAGCATGCACAGTTGTAATGGTCTTAGATGAATGCGCGCAAAAGGAACTATGTCCATCGCCGCTACCATCAACCCGATCACTTCCATGCACTGAGCTATGGAAGGAAGAGGAACGGAATGAAGTATCCGACAAGAGTCTAGAAGTTTTATTTTTCTGGCCTCTGTTAGAAAGATCCTCATTTCTAAGGAGTCTATAATTGTTCCCAAGAAGGGAACCCTTGTTGACGGGGATAAAGAACTCTTTTCCACGTTCACTTTCCAGCCGTGAGATCTGAGAAAGGCCAGGACGATGTCCGTGTGAGCCTTTGCTTGAGGAAGGGACGACGCTTGAATCAGAATGTCGTCCAGGTAAGGTACTACTGCAATGCCCCTTGGTCTTAGCACCGCTAGAAGGGACCCTAGTACCTTTGTGAAAATCCTTGGAGCAGTGGCTAATCCGAAAGGAAGCGCCACAAACTGGTAATGTTTGTCCAGGAATGCGAACCTTAGGAACCGATGATGTTCCTTGTGGATAGGAATATGTAGATACGCATCCTTTAAATCCACCGTGGTCATGAATTGACCTTCCTGGATGGAAGGAAGAATAGTTCGAATGGTTTCCATCTTGAATGATGGAACCTTGAGAAACTTGTTTAAGATCTTGAGATCTAAGATTGGTCTGAACGTTCCCTCTTTTTTGGGAACTATGAACAGATTGGAGTAGAACCCCATCCCTTGTTCTCTTAGTGGAACAGGATGAATCACTCCCATTTTTAACAGGTCTTCTACACAATGTAAGAACGCCTGTCTTTTTATGTGGTCTGAAGACAACTGAGACCTGTGGAACCTCCCCCTTGGGGGAAGTCCCTTGAATTCTAGGAGATAACCCTGGGAGACTATTTCTAGCGCCCAAGGATCCAGAACATCTCTTGCCCAAGCCTGAGCGAAGAGAGAGAGTCTGCCCCCCACCAGATCCGGTCCCGGATCGGGGGCCAATATTTCATGCTGTCTTGGTAGCAGTGGCAGGTTTCTTGACCTGCTTTCCCTTGTTCCAGCCTTGCATTGGTCTCCAAGCTGGCTTGGCTTGAGAAGTATTACCCTCTTGCTTAGAGGACGTAGCACTTTGGGCTGGTCCGTTTTTACGAAAGGGACGAAAATTAGGTCTATTTTTCGCCTTGAAAGGCCGATCCTGAGGAAGGGCGTGGCCCTTACCCCCAGTGATATCCGAGATAATCTCTTTCAAGTCAGGGCCAAACAGCGTTTTCCCCTTGAAAGGAATGTTTAGTAGCTTGTTCTTGGAAGACGCATCAGCCGACCAAGATTTCAACCAAAG
The DNA here is from genome assembly GCF_027579735.1 of Bombina bombina. NCBI lineage: Eukaryota > Metazoa > Chordata > Amphibia > Anura > Bombinatoridae > Bombina > Bombina bombina. Next base: position 766,133,327 of record NC_069504.1, on the reverse strand, counting down.
CGCTCTGCGCGCCACAATAGCAAACCCAGAATTCTTAGCCGCTAACCTAGCCAATTGCAAAGTGGCGTCTAGGGTGAAAGAATTAGCCAATTTGAGAGCATTGATTCTGTCCATAATCTCCTCATAAGGAGGAGAATCACTATCGAGCTCCTTTATCAGCTCATCAAACCAGAAACATGCGGCTGTAGTGACAGGGACAATGCATGAAATTGGTTGTAGAAGGTAACCCTGCTGAACAAACATCTTTTTAAGCAAACCTTCTAATTTTTTATCCATAGGATCTTTGAAAGCACAACTATCCTCTATGGGTATAGTGGTGCGTTTGTTTAAAGTAGAAACCGCTCCCTCGACCTTGGGGACTGTCTGCCATAAGTCCTTTCTGGGGTCGACCATAGGAAACAATTTTTTAAATATGGGGGGAGGGACGAAAGGAATACCGGGCCTTTCCCATTCTTTATTAACAATGTCCGCCACCCGCTTGGGTATAGGAAAAGCTTCTGGGAGCCCCGGCACCTCTAGGAACTTGTCCATTTTACATAGTTTCTCTGGGATGACCAACTTTTCACAATCATCCAGAGTGGATAATACCTCCTTAAGCAGAATGCGGAGATGTTCCAACTTAAATTTAAATGCAATTACATCAGGTTCAGCCTGTTGAGAAATGTTCCCTGAATCAGTAATTTCTCCCTCAGACAAAACCTCCCTGGCCCCCTCAGATTGGGTTAGGGGCCCTTCAGAGATATTAATATCAGCGTCGTCATGCTCTTCAGTAACTAAAACAGAGCAGCCACGCTTACGCTGACAAGGGTTCATTTTGGCTAAAATGTTTTTGACAGAATTATCCATTACAGCCGTTAATTGTTGCATAGTAAGGAGTATTGGCGCGCTAGATGTACTAGGGGCCTCCTGAGTGGGCAAGACTCGTGTAGACGAAGGAGGGAATGATGCAGTACCATGCTTACTCCCCTCACTTGAGGAATCATCTTGGGCATCATTGTCATTATCACATAAATCACATTTATTTAAATGAACAGGAATTCTGGCTTCCCCACATTCAGAACACAGTCTATCTGGTAGTTCAGACATGTTAAACAGGCATAAACTTGATAATAAAGTACAAAAAACGTTTTAAAATAAAACCGTTACTGTCACTTTAAATTTTAAACTGAACACACTTTATTACTGCAATTGCGAAAAAACATGAAGGAATTGTACAAAATTCACCAAATTTTCACCACAGTGTCTTAAAGCCTTAAAAGTATTGCACACCAAATTTGGAAGCTTTAACCCTTAAAATAACGGAACCGGAGCCGTTTTAACACTTTAACCCCTTTACAGTCCCTGGTATCTGCTTTGCTGAGACCCAACCAAACCCAAAGGGGAATACGATACCAAATGACGCCTTCAGAAAGTCTTTTCTAAGTATCAGAGCTCCTCTCACATGCGACTGCATGCCATGCCTCTCAAAAACAAGTGCGCCACACCGGCGCGAAAATGAGGCTCTGCTTATGCTTTGGGAAAGCCCCTGAGAAATAAGGTGTCTAATACAGTGCCTGCCGATATTATAATATCAATATACCCAGATAAAATGATTCCTCAAGGCTAAATATGTGTTAAAAATGAATCGATTTAGCCCAGAAAAGTCTACAGTCTTAATAAGCCCTTTTTTGAAGCCCTTATTTAACATCGTAATAAACATGGCTTACCGGATCCCATAGGGAAAAATGACAGCTTCCAGCATTACATCGTCTTGTTAGAATGTGTCATACCTCAAGCAGCAAGAGACTGCACACTGTTCCCCCAACTGAAGTTAATTGCTCTCAACAGTCCTGTGTGGAACAGCCATGGATTTTAGTTACGGTGCTAAAATCATTTTCCTCATACAAACAGAAATCTTCATCTCTTTTCTGTTTCTGAGTAAATAGTACATACCAGCACTATTTTAAAATAACAAACTCTTGATTGAATAATAAAAACTACAGTTAAACACTAAAAAACTCTAAGCCATCTCCGTGGAGATGTTGCCTGTACAACGGCAAAGAGAATGACTGGGGTAGGCGGAGCCTAGGAGGGATCATGTGACCAGCTTTGCTGGGCTCTTTGCCATTTCCTGTTGGGGAAGAGAATATCCCACAAGTAAGGATGACGCCGTGGACCGGACACACCTATGTTGGAGAAACATATGTCTTCACGCTAATGGGTTGTATTACCACAACGATAAGCTGTACATTCCTACCAGCCTTAGACCAAAACTACTTCAATTATTTGATGCTCCACTATCTGGTCATCAAGGGGAAAGACGAACCACAGAAAAGTTATCAAGGGAGTTCTGGTGGCCTGGCTTAAGGACCTCACTGAAAAACTATATACAAAGCTGTACCATCTATACGACATGTAAGAATGAGAATAAAACCCTTTCGGTCTCCTTATGCCTCTTCCCATACCCGATAAGCCCTGGCAACATGTAGGACTTGACTTCATTGTTGATCTTCCGGTTTCGAACTCCCAAACTACTATATTAGTGGTAATGGACCATCTAACAAAGATGGCACACTTTGTGCCTTACCACAAGCTTCCAACCTCATCAGAGACTGCCGACTTGTTTATAAAACATATTATCAGGCTACATGGAATTCCTCCTACTCTGTATTCAGACAGAGGGACCCAGTTCACGTCCAATTTCTGGAGACATTTATGTAAGATACTACAGATCGATCACAGGTTTACAACATCATATCATCCTCAAACAAATGGACAGGTAGAGAGAATGAACCAATGGCTCGAACAGTATCTTCGCTGTTACTGCTCGCAACATCAGCAAGAATGGGAGAGATACCTACCTCTCGCAGAATATGCCTACAATGCTGCTACCAACGCAAGTACTAAGATGTCACCTTTTTATGCTAACCATGGCTTCCATCCCACCTTCACTTTAGCTCCTGGTCATGTCTCGAACTCACCACAAGTTGATCAGTTGTCGAATAGCATACTGGAGATATTCAAGACTTTTCATGATAACATCACACAAGCTCAGACCACTCAAAAAATATATTACGACCAAAAAAGACGACCTTCTCCGGACTATGCTGTTGGTGACCCAGTTTGGCTCTCGACAAAGAATCTTAGGCTAAGCATACCTAGTAAGAAGTTAGCTAGGAAATACAACGGACCTTTTTCCATAACGAAGCTGGTTAACAAAAATGCAGTTACTTTGGATCTACCTCCTAGTCTACATGTACACCCTACATTCCATGTCTCCTTGCTGAAACTAGCTAGAACCATGAGGGATTCCAACATCATCCTGCCACCTGAACCTACGGACGACATGCCAGGTGAATATGAGGTGCAAGCTTTGCTTGATTCCAGATATCATGGGGTATTTGGTCCACTTGAAAGGCTATTCCAGTCAAGACGATTCATGGGAACCCTCGACTAATCTCCATGCACCCAGGCTGGTGGCCCTATTCCATCGGTGCCATCCGGATCGTCCCCGACCGGAAGCCGTGGGACAGTTTGCCTGAAAGGGGGGTCATGTAAGGGTTAACTTGTTCAGGCAGCATATTGGCTCCACCCCCAACACCTTTTTGAGCACCAATTCACCTGCAGACAAGTGCTTGGTAATTTGTTTAGTTACACACAAGCGTTCTGAGCTGTGTAAGCATATCTCTTGCTTCTCATCGTTTCTAGGATTACAAATACAGGTTTATTCCTGCCATTCTCACTACCTGAACTACCAGGCTCTCATGCCTATCTCTGGATCTGAGGAACTTTTCTGCATTTACTACTGAGAGTGAAAACTCTACTTTTGCCGCCCTCTCCTCTATATCCGCTACCCAGCGTATCTCCTAAGTGTCTTAATCCTATCACTGAACTTGTGCTGTCTCTCTAGTCGGCTCTGTGCCAAATTCACCTGAACTGCCTAACCTGCACTTCTTCATAAGTCAGCTGTAACCTAGTTCAGTGTTTGAACCCGCTGCCTGCTCCATGTCAGCTGTGCGCTGTCTATGCTGACGTCACCGCTGCTGTATCACACAGACCTCCGCAGCACACAGGCAGTCACGCTTGTGCTCTGAAAGGTAGGAGCTGCATTCAGAGATCCACGCTAGGCTTGTTCAAAGGAAAGCCTGAGAAAGGAGTTCTATCTATTCCGTGACAAAACTGTTAGCTGTAAATAGTGTGCTGATCTAGGATAACTTCACTTAAAGGGATAGAAGTAATATTCTGGGTTTATTATATCTGGACTGCTATCACCAGGTTGCAAAACTTGCTACACCTTGACATTACCATTGTGGAGAGTTGTAAACTTCATAACTAACAATTCACTTTATTTCTCTGAGTGTTCCTCATATCATAGACACATTCTGAAAAGGGTGAAACATATCATCATTTAGTGACTCAATACTGCAGTTGTGGTTCATAATCAAAGCTATAGCGGCCTAGTTATCAAGCCGTCATCTCAAATACGCTGGAATTCCGCAGCGTATTTGTGGCGAGGCTGATTCGCCTTAGTTATCAAAGGCTCGAGACCGGCAAAAGTAGAATTTTGTGACGTAAGCATCGATCCGCCGGACTCAGTCCGACACAGATCGATTCTTACGTCACTCCAGATGTTCCGCACACAAGTGCGGCACATTCTCACTACTTTTGCTAGCTATCAAAAAACTAGCAGGTACGCTCGGCACTTTTACGGCCCAGCGTACCTGGTTTTCAATCCGCCACCCCTGGAGGCGGCGGATCCCATAGGAATCAATGGGAGTCTGACCATAGCGAAAGTACAAGTTCGCTGCTGACAGACATCCCATTGATTTCTATGGGAGCTGTCTACACCTAACACCCTAACATGTACCCCGAGTCTAAACACCACTAATCTGACCCCCCCTACACCGCCGCAACTAAATAAAGTTATTACCCCCTAAACCGCCACTCCCGGAGCCCACCGCAAGCTACTCTATACATATTAACCCCTAAACCGCCGCTCCCGGAGCCCACCGCAACTATAATAAATGTATTAACCCCTAAACCGCCGCTCCCTGAACCCGCCGCAACCTATATTAAATGTATTAACCCCTATCCTGCCCCCCCCTACACCGTCGCCACTATAATAAATTTATTAACCCCTAATCTGCCCCCCCTACACCGTCGCCACCTATAATAAATTTATTAACCCCTATCCTGCCCCCCACTACGCCGCCGCCACTGTAATAAAATTATTAACCCCTAAACCTAAGTCTAACCCTAACCCTAACGCCCCCCCTAACTTAAATATTAATTAAATAAATCTAAATAAATTAACTCTTATTAACTAAATGAATCCTATTTAAAACTAAATACTTACCTTTAAAATAAACCCTAATATAGCTACAATATAAATAATAATTATAGTCTAGCTATCTTAGGATTTATATTTATTTGACAGGTAACTTTCAATTTATTTTAACCATGTACAATAACTATTAAATAGTTATTAACTATTTAATAGCTTACCTAGCTAAAATAAAGAGAAATGTACCTGTGAAATAAATCCTAACCTAAGTTACAATTACACCTAACACTACACTATCATTAAATTAACTAAATAAACTACCTACAAATAACTACAATTAAATACAATTACATAAACTAACTAAAGTACAAAAAATAAAAAAAGCTAAGTTACAAAAAATAAAAAATTAAGTTACAAACATGTTAAAAATATTACAACAATTTTAAGCTACTTACACCTAATCTAAGCCCCCTAATAAAATAACAAACCCCCCCAAAATAAAAAAAATCCCTACCCTATTCTAAATTAAATAAATTTCAAAGCTCTTTTACCTTACCAGCCCTTAAAAGGGCCATTTGTGGGGGCATGCCCCAAAAAGTTCAGCTCTTTTGCCTGTAAAAGAAAAATACAACCCCCCCCAACATTAAAACCCACCACCCACATACCCCTAATCTAACCCAAACCCCCCTTACAAAAACCTAACACTAATCCCCTGAAGATCATCCTACCTTGAGTCGTCTTCACTCAGCCGAGCCACCGATGGAACTGAAGAGGACATCCGGAGCGGAAGAAGTTAATCCTCCAAGCGGCGCTGAAGAAATCTTCCATCCGATGAAGTCATCATCCAGGCGGCACTGAAGAAGTCTTCGATCCGGCCGATGTCATCTTCAAAGAGGCGCTGAAGAGGTCTTCTATCCGGGCGAAGTCATCTTCCAAGCCGGGTCTTGAATCTTCCTTCCGCCGACGTGGAACCACCTTCTTCACCGACGGACTACGACGAATGACGGCTCCTTTAAGGGACGTCATCCAAGATGGCGTCCCCTCAATTCCGATTGGCTGATAGGATTCTATCAGCCAATCGGAATTAAGGTAGGACAAATCTGATTGGCTGATGGAATCAGCCAATCAGATTGAGCTCACATTCTATTGGCTGTTCCGATCAGCCAATAGAATGCGAGCTCAATCTGATTGGCTGATTGGATCAGCCAATCGGATTGAACTTGAATCTGATTGGCTGATTCCATCAGCCAATCAGATTTTCCTACCTTAATTCCGATTGGCTGATAGAATCCTATCAGCCAATCGGAATTGAGGGGACGCCATCTTGGATGACGTCCCTTAAAGGAGCCGTCATTCGTCGTAGTCCGTCGGTGAAGAAGGTGGTTCCGCGTCGGCGGAAGGAAGATTCAAGACCCGGCTTGGAAGATGACTTCGCCCGGATAGAAGACCTCTTCAGCGCCTCTTTGAAGATGACATCGGCTGGATCGAAGACTTCTTCAGCGCCGCCTGGATGATGACTTCATCGGATGGAAGATTTCTTCAGCGCCGCTTGGAGGATTAACTTCTTCTGCTCCGGATGTCCTCTTCAGTTCCATCGGTGGCTCGGCTGAGTGAAGACGACTCAAGGTAGGATGATCTTCAGGGGATTAGTGTTAGGTTTTTGTAAGGGGGGTTTGGGTTAGATTAGGGGTATGTGGGTGGTGGGTTTTAATGTTGGGGGGGGTTGTATTTTTCTTTTACAGGCAAAAGAGCTGAACTTTTTGGGGCATGCCCCCACAAATGGCCCTTTTAAGGGCTGGTAAGGTAAAAGAGCTTTGAAATTTATTTAATTTAGAATAGGGTAGGGATTTTTTTTATTTTGGGGGGGTTTGTTATTTTATTAGGGGGCTTAGATTAGGTGTAAGTAGCTTAAAATTGTTGTAATATTTTTAACATGTTTGTAACTTAATTTTTTATTTTTTGTAACTTAGCTTTTTTTATTTTTTGTACTTTAGTTAGTTTATGTAATTGTATTTAATTGTAGTTATTTGTAGGTAGTTTATTTAGTTAATTTAATGATAGTGTAGTATTAGGTTTAATTGTAACTTAAGTTAGGATTTATTTTACAGGTAATTTTGTATTTCTTTTAGCTAGGTAGTTATTAAATAGTTAATAACTATTTAATAACTATTCTAACTAGCTAAAATAAATACAAAGTTACCTGTAAAATAAATATAAATCCTAAGATAGCTATAATATAATTATTAATTACGTTGTAGCTATCTTAGGGTTTATTTTACAGGTAAGTATTTATTTTTAAATAGGAATAATTTATTAAAGTACAGTGTAGTGTTAGGTGTAATTGTAACTTAGGTTAGGATTTATTTCACAGGTACATTTCTCTTTATTTTAGCTAGGTAAGCTATTAAATAGTTAATAACTATTTAATAGTTATTGTACATGGTTAAAATAAATTGAAAGGTACCTGTAAAATAAAAATAAATCCTAAGATAGCTAGAATATAATTATTATTTATATTGTAGCTATATTAGGGTTTATTTTATAAGTAAGTATTTAGTTTTAAATAGGATTCATTTAGTTAATAAGAGTTAATTTATTTAGATTTATTTAATTAATATTTAAGTTAGGGGGGCGTTAGGGTTAGACTTAGGTTTAGGGGTTAATCATTTTATTACAGTGGCGGCGGCGTAGTGGGGGGCAGGATAGGGGTTAATAAATTTATTATAGGTGGCGACGGTGTAGGGGGGGCAGGATAGGGGTTAATAGGTTTAATATAGGTTGCGGCGGGTTCATGGAGCGGCGGTTTAGGGGTTAAACTATTTATTTAGTTGCGGAGAGGTGCGGGATCAGCAGGATAGGGGTTAATAATTTTATAATAGAGGGCGACGGTATAGGGGGGGCAGGATAGGGGTTACTAGGTATAATGTAGGTGGCAGCGGTGTCCGGGAGCGGCGGTTTAGGGGTTAATACATTTATAAGACTTGCGGCAGGGTCTAGGAGCGGCGGTTTAGGGGTTAGTAACTTTATTTAGTTGCGGGGGCCTCCGGGGGCGCCGGTATAGGGGGTAGAACAGTGCAGTTTAGTGTTAGTGCTTAGTGACAGGCTAGCAATAAAGCTGGGAAAAAGCCGAAGGGCAGCGAGATCGGATGAGTGATAACTGTCACAGTCCGCTGCTCATCGCCCCGCGGCTTTTTGACAGCTTTATTTGATAACTTAGGCGTATTTTTTAAGGTCCGCGGCGGCGAAGGTAGGCGAGCTTAGGCGGACGTATTGGGCCGGCGAAGCCAGAAAAGTAGACCGCTTGATAACTACCCCCCATAGTCTCACAATTCAAATCTATTCATTGCCCCAAAGAAAGAAAATTCATTCAGACCAGTTCTGGATCTGAAAATTTTGAATCGTTATGTAAGAATACCAACTTTCAAGATGGTGACTATAAGGACTATTCTGCCTTTTGTTCAGCAATGACATTATATGTCTACAATAGACTTGCAGGATGCTTACCTTCATATTCCGATTCATCCAGAACATTATCATTTCCTGATATTCTCTTTTCTATACAAGCATTACCAATTTGTAGCTCTTCCATTTGGCCTAGCAACAGCTCCAAGAATCTTTTCAAAGGTTCTGGTGCCCTTCTCTCTGTAATCAGAGAACAGGGTATTGCGGTGTTTCCTTATTTGGACGATATCTTGGTACTAGCTCAGTCTTTACGTTCTGCAGAATCTCACACAAATTAAATAGTGTTGTTTCTTCGAAAACATGGTTGGAGGATCAATTTACCAAAAAGTTTCTTGATTCCTCAGACAAGGGTCACTTTTTTAGGTGTCCAGATAGATTCAGTGTCCATGACTCTGTCTCTAACAGACAAGAGATGTTTAAAATTGGTTGCAGCATGTCGGCACCTTCTGTCTCAGTCATTCCCTTCAGTTGCTATGTGCATGGAAGTTTTAGCCCTCATGACTGCAGCATCAGACGCGATTCCTTTTGCTCGTTTTCACATGAGACCTCTCGAGCTTTGTATGCTGAATCAATGGTGCCGGGATTATACAAAGTTATCACAATTAATATCCTTAAATCCCAATGTTCGACACTCTCTGACGTGGTGGTTAAATTACCAGCGTTTAGTTCAAGGGGCCTCTTTTGTTCGGCCAACCTGGACTGTGATTACAACAGATGCAAGTCTTTCAGGTTGGGCAGCTGTCTGGGGATCTCTGACAGCACAAGGGGTTTGGAAATCTCAAGAGGCGAGATTACCAATCAATATTTTAGAGCTCCGTGCAATTCTCAGAGCTCTTCAGTTTTGGCCTCTGTTGAAGAGAGAACTGTTCATTTGTTTTCAGACAGACAATATTACAACGGTGGCATATGTCAACCATCAGGGTGGGACTCACAGTCCCCAAGCTATCTCGGATACTTGTTTGGGCGGAATCCAGCTCCTGTCTTATTTCTGTGGTTCATATCCCAGGCGTAGACAATTGGGAAGCGGATTATCTCAGCCATCAGACTTTACATCTAAGGGAGTGGTCTCTCCATCCGGATGTGTTTTCTCAGATTGTTCAGATGTGGGGTCTTTCAGAAATAGATCTGATGGCTTCTCATCTAAACAAGAAACTTCCCAGATACCTGTCCAGGTCCAGGGATTCTCAGGCAGAAGCAGTAGATGCGCTGATACTTCCTTGGTGTTATCAACCTGATTATATCTTCCCGCCTCTAATTCTTCTTCCAAGAGTGATCTCCAAAATCATCATGGAACAATCATTTTTATTGCTGGTGGCTCCAGCATGGCCCCACAGGTTTTGGTATGCGGATCTTGTTCGAATGTCCAGTTGCCAACCTTGGCCACTTCCGTTAAGGCCGGACTTACTGTCTCAAGGTCCGTTTTTCCATCAGGATCTCAAATCATTAAAATTGAAGGTATGGAAATTGAATGCTTAGTGCTAAGTCATAGAGGTTTCTCTGACTCAGTAATTAATACTATGTTACAAGCTCGTAAATCTGTCTCTAGGAAGATTTATTATCGAGTTTGGAAGACTTACATTTCATTGTGTTCTCATAAATTCTCTTGGCATTCTTTTAGAATTCCTAGAATTTTACAGTTTCTTCAGAATGGTTTGGATAAAGGTTTGTCTGCAAGTTCCTTGAAAGGACAAATCTCTGCTCTTTCTGTTTTATTTCACAGAAAGATTGCTACTCTTCCTGATATTCACTGTTTTGTACAGGCTTTAGTTCATATTAAGCCTGTCATTAAATCAATTTCTCCTCCTTGGAGTCTTAATTTGGTTTTGAGGGCGTTACAGGCTCCTCCATTTGAGCCTATGCACTCTTTGGACATTAAACTACTTTCTTGGCAAGCGTTGTTCCTTTTTGTCCGTCTCTTCTGCTAGAAGAGTTTCTGAGCTTTCTGCTATTTCTTGTGAATCCCCTTTTCTGATTTTTCATCAGGATAAGGCAGTTTTGCAGACTTCATTTAAGTTCTTACCTAAGGTTGTGAATTCTAACAACATTAGTAGAGAAATTGTTGTCCCTTCCTTGTGTCCTAATCCTAAGAATTCTTTGGAAAAATCCTTACATTGTTTGGATGTGGTGAGAGCTTTGAAATATTATGTTGAAGCTACTAAAGATTTCAGAAAGACTTCTACTCTGTTATATTTTCTGGTTCTAGGAAAGGTCAGCAGGCTTCTTCTATTTCCTTGGCTTCTTGGTTAAAGCTTTTGATTCATCAAGCTTATTTAGAGTTGGGTCAGGCCATGCCTCAGAGAATTACAGCTCATTCTACTAGATCAGTCTCTACTTTGTGGGCTTTTAAGAATGAAGCTTCAGTTGATCAAATTTGCAAAGCGGCAACTTGGTTCTCTTTGCATACATTTACTAAATTCTACCATTTTAATGTATTTGCTTCTTGAGAATCAGTTTTTAGAAAAGTTCTTCAGGCAGCTGTTTCAGTTTGATTCTTCTGCTGATGTTTTAAGTTTTTCTTTCCTTCATGAGAATAACTTACATTTTAGGTTGTGGATTAATTTTTCAGCATATGGCTGTAGTTTATTTTTATCCCTCCCTCTCTAGTGACTCTTGCGTGGAGTTCCACATCTTGGGTATTTGATATCCCATACGTCACTAGCTCATGGACTCTTGCCAATTACATGAAAGAAAACATAATTTATGTAAGAACTTACCTGATAAATTAATTTCTTTCATATTGGCAAGAGTCCATGAGGCCCAACCTTTTTTATGGTGGTTATGTTTTTTTCTCCAACATAGGTGTGTCCGGTCCACGGCGTCATCCTTACTTGTGGGATATTCTCTTCCCCAACAGGAAATGGCAAAGAGCCCAGCAAAGCTGGTCACATGATCCCTCCTAGGCTCCGCCTACCCCAGTCATTCTCTTTGCCGTTGTACAGGCAACATCTCCACGGAGATGGCTTAGAGTTTTTTAGTGTTTAACTGTAGTTTTTATTATTCAATCAAGAGTTTGTTATTTTAAAATAGTGCTGGTATGTACTATTTACTCAGAAACAGAAAAGAGATGAAGATTTCTGTTTGTATGAGGAAAATGATTTTAGCAACCGTTACTAAAATCCATGGCTGTTCCACACAGGACTGTTGAGAGGAATTAACTTCAGTTGGGGGAACAGTGAGCAGTCTCTTGCTGCTTGAGGTATGACACATTCTAACAAGACGATGTAATGCTGGAAGCTGTCATTTTCCCTATGGGATCCGGTAAGCCATGTTTATTAAGATAGTAAATAAGGGCTTCACAAGGGCTTATTAAGACTGTAGACTTTTTCTGGGCTAAATCGATTCATTATTAACACATATTTAGCCTTGAGGAATCATTTAATCTGGGTATTTTGATAAGATTATATCGGCAGGCACTGTTTTTAGACACCTTATTCTTTAGGGGCTTTCCCAAATCATAGGCAGAGCCTCATTTTCGCGCCGGTGTTGCGCACTTGTTTTTGAGAGGCATGACATGCAGTCGCATGCGTGAGGAGCTCTGATACATAGAAAAGACTTTCTGAAGGCGTCATTTGGTATTGTATTCCCCTTTGGGCTTGGTTGGGTCTCAGCAAAGCAGATACCAGGGACTGTAAAGGGGTTAAAGTTAAAAACGGCTCCGGTTCCGTTATTTTAAGGGTTAAAGCTTCCAAATTTGGTGTGCAATACTTTTAAGGCTTTAAGACACTGTGGTGAAATTTTGGTGAATTTTGAACAATTCCTTCATATTTTTTCGCAATTGCAGTAATAAAGTGTGTTCAGTTTAAAATTTAAAGTGACAGTAACGGTTTTATTTTAAAACGTTTTTTGTACTTTGTTATCAAGTTTATGCCTGTTTAACATGTCTGAACTACCAGATAGACTGTGTTCTGAATGTGGGGAAGCCAGAGTTCCTTCTCATTTAATTAAATGTGATTTATGTGACAATGACAATGATGCCCAAGATGATTCCTCAAGTGAGGGGAGTAAGCATGGTACTGCATCATTCCCTCCTTCGTCTACACGAGTCTTGCCCACTCAGGAGGCCCCTAGTACATCTAGCGCGCCAATACTCCTTACTATGCAACAATTAACGGCTGTAATGGATAATTCTGTCAAAAACATTTTAGCCAAAATGCACACTTATCAGCGTAAGCGCGACTGCTCTGTTTTAGATACTGAAGAGCATGACGACGCTGATAATAATGGTTCTGAAGGGCCCCTAAACCAGTCTGATGGGGCCAGGGAGGTTTTGTCTGAGGGAGAAATTACTGATTCAGGGAACATTTCTCAACAAGCTGAACCTGATGTGATTACGTTTAAATTTAAGTTGGAACATCTCCGCATTCTGCTTAAGGAGGTATTATCCACTCTGGATGATTGTGACAAGTTGGTCATCCCAGAGAAACTATGTAAAATGGACAAGTTCCTAGAGGTCCCGGGGCTCCCAGAAGCTTTTCCTATACCCAAGCGGGTGGCGGACATTGTAAATAAAGAATGGGAAAGGCCCGGTATTCCTTTCGTCCCTCCCCCCATATTTAAAAAATTGTTTCCCATGGTCGACCCCAGAAAGGACTTATGGCAGACAGTCCCCAAGGTCGAGGGAGCGGTTTCCACTTTAAACAAACGCACCACTATACCCATAGAAGATAGTTGTGCTTTCAAAGATCCTATGGATAAAAAATTAGAAGGTTTACTTAAAAAGATGTTTGTTCAGCAGGGTTACCTTCTACAACCAATTTCATGCATTGTCCCTGTCGCTACAGCCGCGTGTTTCTGGTTCGATGAGCTGGTAAAGGCGGTCGATAGTGATTCTCCTCCTTATGAGGAGATTATGGACAGAATCAATGCTCTCAAATTGGCTAATTCTTTCACCCTAGACGCCACTTTGCAATTGGCTAGGTTAGCGGCTAAGAATTCTGGGTTTGCTATTGTGGCGCGCAGAGCGCTTTGGTTGAAATCTTGGTCAGCTGATGCGTCTTCCAAGAACAAGCTACTTAACATTCCTTTCAAGGGGAAAACGCCCTGACTTGAAAGAGATTATCTCTGATATCACTGGGGGTAAGGGCCACGCCCTTCCTCAGGATCGGCCTTTCAAGGCCAAAAATAAACCTAATTTTCGTCCCTTTCGTAGAAACGGACCAGCCCAAAGTGCTACGTCCTCTAAGCAAGAGGGTAATACTTCTCAAGCCAAGCCAGCTTGGAGACCAATGCAAGGCTGGAACAAGGGAAAGCAGGCCAAAAAACCTGCCACTGCTACCAAGACAGCATGAAATGTTGGCCCCCGATCCGGGACCGGATCTGGTGGGGGGCAGACTCTCTCTCTTCGCTCAGGCTTGGGCAAGAGATGTTCTGGATCCTTGGGCGCTAGAAATAGTCTCCCAAGGTTATCTTCTGGAATTCAAGGGGCTTCCCCCAAGGGGGAGGTTCCACAGGTCTCAGTTGTCTTCAGACCACATAAAAAGACAGGCATTCTTACGTTGTGTAGAAGACCTGTTAAAAATGGGAGTGATTCATCCTGTTCCATTAGGAGAACAAGGGATGGGGTTCTACTCCAATCTGTTCATAGTTCCCAAAAAAGAGGGAACGTTCAGACCAATCTTAGATCTCAAGATCTTAAACAAGTTTTTCAAGGTTCCATCGTTCAAAATGGAAACCATTCGAACAATTCTTCCTTCCATCCAGGAAGGTCAATTCATGACCACGGTGGATTTAAAGGATGCGTATCTACATATTCCTATCCACAAGGAACATCATCGGTTCCTAAGGTTCGCATTCCTGGACAAGCATTACCAGTTCGTGGCGCTTCCTTTCGGATTAGCCACTGCTCCAAGGATTTTCACAAAGGTACTAGGGTCCCTTCTAGCTGTGCTAAGACCAAGGGGCATTGCTGTAGTACCTTACTTGGACGACATTCTGATTCAAGCGTCGTCCCTTCCTCAAGCAAAGGCTCACACGGACATCGTCCTGGCCTTTCTCAGATCTCACGGATGGAAAGTGAACGTGGAAAAGAGTTCTCTATCTCCGTCAACAAGGGTTCCCTTCTTGGGAACAATAATAGACTCTTTAGAAATGAGGATTTTTCTGACAGAGGCCAGAAAAACAAAACTTCTAGACTCTTGTCGGATACTTCATTCCGTTCCTCTTCCTTCCATAGCGCAGTGCATGGAAGTGATAGGTTTGATGGTAGCGGCAATGGACATAGTTCCTTTTGCGCGCATTCATCTAAGACCATTACAACTGTGCATGCTCAGTCAGTGGAATGGGGACTATACAAACTTGTCTCCGAGGATACAAGTAAATCAGAGGACCAGAGACTCACTCCGTTGGTGGCTGTCCCTGGACAACCTGTCACAAGGGATGACCTTCCGCAGACCAGAGTGGGTCATTGTCACGACCGACGCCAGTCTGATGGGCTGGGGCGCGGTCTGGGGATCCCTGAAAGCTCAGGGTCTTTGGTCTCGGGAAGAATCTCTTCTACGATAAATATTCTGGAACTGAGAGCGATATTCAATGCTCTCAAGGCTTGGCCTCAGCTAGCAAGGGCCAAGTTCATACGGTTTCAATCAGACAACATGACAATTGTTGCGTACATCAACCATCAGGGGGGAACAAGGAGTTCCCTGGCGATGGAAGAAGTGACCAAAATCATTCTATGGGCGGAGTCTCACTCCTGCCACCTGTCTGCTATCCACATCCCAGGAGTGGAAAATTGGGAAGCGGATTTTCTGAGTCGTCAGACATTGCATCCGGGGGAGTGGGAACTCCATCCGGAAATCTTTGCCCAAGTCACTCAACTGTGGGGCATTCCAGACATGGATCTGATGGCCTCTCGTCAGAACTTCAAAGTTCCTTGCTACGGGTCCAGATCCAGGGATCCCAAGGCGGCTCTAGTGGATGCACTAGTAGCACCTTGGACCTTCAAACTAGCTTATGTATTCCCGCCGTTTCCTCTCATCCCCAGGCTGGTAGCCAGGATCAATCAGGAAAGGGCGTCGGTGATCTTGATAGCTCCTGCGTGGCCACGCAGGACTTGGTATGCAGATCTGGTGAATATGTCATCGGCTCCACCATGGAAGCTACCTTTGAGACGAGACCTTCTTGTTCAAGGTCCGTTCGAACATCCGAATCTGGTCTCACTCCAGCTGACTGCCTGGAGATTGAACGCTTGATCTTATCGAAGCGAGGGTTCTCAGATTCTGTTATCGATACTCTTGTTCAGGCCAGAAAGCCTGTAACTAGAAAGATTTACCACAAAATTTGGAAAAAATATATCTGTTGGTGTGAATCTAAAGGATTCCCTTGGGACAAGGTTAAGATTCCTAAGATTCTATCCTTCCTTCAAGAAGGATTGGAAAAAGGATTATCTGCAAGTTCCCTGAAGGGACAGATTTCTGCCTTGTCTGTGTTACTTCACAAAAAGCTGGCAGCTGTGCCAGATGTTCAAGCCTTTGTTCAGGCTCTGGTTAGAATCAAGCCTGTTTACAAACCTTTGACTCCTCCTTGGAGTCTCAACTTAGTTCTTTCAGTTCTTCAGGGGGTTCCGTTTGAACCCTTACATTCCGTTGATATTAAGTTATTATCTTGGAAAGTTTTGTTTTTGGTTGCAATTTCTTCTGCTAGAAGAGTTTCAGAATTATCTGCTCTGCAGTGTTCTCCTCCTTATCTGGTGTTCCATGCAGATAAGGTGGTTTTACGTACTAAACCTGGTTTTCTTCCAAAAGTTGTTTCTAACAAAAACATTATCCAGGAGATTATCGTACCTTCTCTGTGTCCGAAACCAGTTTCGAAGAAGGAACGTTTGTTGCACAATTTGGATGTTGTTCGCGCTCTAAAATTCTATTTAGATGCTACAAAGGATTTTAGACAAACATCTTCCTTGTTTGTTGTTTATTCCGGTAAAAGGAGAGGTCAAAAAGCAACTTCTACCTCTCTCTCTTTTTGGATTAAAAGCATCATCAGATTGGCTTACGAGACTGCCGGACGGCAGCCTCCCGAAAGAATCACAGCTCATTCCACTAGGGCCGTGGCTTCCACATGGGCCTTCAAGAACGAGGCTTCTGTTGATCAGATATGTAGGGCAGCGACTTGGTCTTCACTGCACACTTTTACCAAATTTTACAAGTTTGATACTTTTGCTTCTTCTGAGGCTATTTTTGGGAGAAAGGTTTTGCAAGCCGTGGTGCCTTCCATCTAGGTGACCTGATTTGCTCCCTCCCATCATCCGTGTCCTAAAGCTTTGGTATTGGTTCCCACAAGTAAGGATGACGCCGTGGACCGGACACACCTATGTTGGAGAAAACAGAATTTATGTTTACCTGATAAATTACTTTCTCCAACGGTGTGTCCGGTCCACGGCCCGCCCTGGTTTTTTAATCAGGTCTGATAATTTATTTTCTTTAACTACAGTCACCACGGTATCATATGGTTTCTCCTATGCAAATATTCCTCCTTAACGTCGGTCGAATGACTGGGGTAGGCGGAGCCTAGGAGGGATCATGTGACCAGCTTTGCTGGGCTCTTTGCCATTTCCTGTTGGGGAAGAGAATATCCCACAAGTAAGGTTGACGCCGTGGACCGGACACACCGTTGGAGAAAGTAATTTATCAGGTAAACATAAATTCTGTTTTTTGTATAAAGCACAATTATTTCCAGATTCCATTGTTGATGCTTTTTACTCCTTTCTTTATCACCCCATTACTTGACTATTTGTTAAACTGAATTGTGGGTGTGGTGAGGGGTATATTTATAAGCATTTTGAGGTTTGGGAAACTTTGCCCCTCCTGGTAGGATTGTATATCCCATACGTAACTAGCTCATGGACTCTTGCCAATATGAGAGAAATGAATTTATCAGGTAAGTTCTTACATAAATTATGTTTTTTGCTTTTCAAATAAAGATACCAAGAGAATGAAGACAATTTGATAATAGGAGTAAATAAGAATGTTGCTTAAAATGGCATGCTCTATCTGAATCACGAAAGAAAAAATTTGGGTTCAGTGTCCCTTTATGTCAGGATTCCCTTTAAGGATCACTTGCTTACCAGTTCATTGAGCTGCTGTCCCTTTAATTCCAGACCTACCCACTTCCTGTTTCCTATAAAGGTCTATCAGTCTCTTAGCAAATTGCTTGGTATTGAAGTACACCTTAATTCCACGCTCCTCAAATTACCTATAGTCATCACCTATATGAGTTACAGCTCAAACCAACATGACCTTTTAATTCATTAAAGCCGCTTAGCCGCAACTCGGCAATTCCAGCACCTACGATATCAACTACAACTCCGGCCGGATCTACTAGATCAATCCGCGGTGACGTCACACGCCAACGAAACGGACAATCCAGGCTAATACCTTTCTGCTCATCGTTACCGGACCTCTTAACTGGGTATTAGGAGTTATACCTAAATCTGAAACCTAACCATCTGGCTTATTTTGAAGGTAACCTACTTTAAGTCTACGAACTATACGTAATATCTGCAACTATCCATACTTAAGTATTACAACCAATACCACTGCTTAATTGTTTGTAAAGCACTATAGTGTATTTTCTTCTCAGCTTATCCGAAAAGGGATAATATGTTAATTTTCAGTTTCACAAGTGTTTCTCAGTTGATACTTAGTAATTGTACCTCAGCTTAATTATCATTCTCCTCAACTTCTGTCATTTTACCACGCTGGTTTCAGTAACAGTAGCTTAGCTGTATTTCTGTGAACACTCTCAGGTGACAGTTATAAGCATTTTTCCTTATCATTCCTGAAACTTATAACAACTGCTTAGGAATATATCTGGGACCCACTTTACCTATTAGGTAAATTATGTGCTTCCCAAATGATCCTAAGCCACATATAAATATAAAATTACATCTCAGCAGCTGTGGTCTAATTTGAAGTTTTTCTTATTCTCTAGAACAACTTGATATTTTTATAAGGTCGTGACAGAATACCAAGCCATTTAATATGGATCCAGCTGAGATGACCGCAGAAATACAGTCTTTAAACCAGAAAGTTGATTTACTGGCTGACGGCCTTAATACATTAAAAGCAGAAAATGTAGCACTTAAAGCTTATATAAAGGATTACTTAGAGACAAAAATACATTCCCCTGAACCACAAGTTAGTCTCCCTGAAAAATTCTATGGTGACAGGGCACACTACAGAGACTTTAAAAATGCATGTCTCCTGCTATTCACGTTAAAACCCCAGTCCTATCCCAATGATAGAACCAGAGTTCTAACTATTATTTCTTTCCTTAGAGGGGAGCCACGCAGTTGGGCAAACAGTTTTTTTGAGACCAATGAAAATATACTCAATTCATTGGATCAATTTCTATTGGCCATGGGTCAATTATATGAAGACCCTTTCAAACAGCAGACTGCAGAGACAGCACTTAGGGCTCTGAAACAGAGGAAAAGGGTAGTTGAGGATTACATTTCAGATTTCAAGAGGTGGGCAAAAGATTCCGAATGGAATAATTTATCTTTAAGGAATCAGTTCCGCCTGGGTCTATCTGATCCTGTAAAAGATGAACTCTCCCGCACTGACATTCCTGCCACATTAGAAGAGTTAATGAAGCTCAGTATTACTATAGATAGAAGATTAAGGGAAAGACAACATGAAAGAACATATCCAGAGACATACTCTAAAAAGGGTTCTGGTAGTACGTCTGCCACATCTTCTCACAAAACTAACGCTGAACCAATGGAAATTGGCTTCCTGAAAGGCCCGTTAAGTCCCCAAGAAAAGATTAGGCGCAGAGAAAATAATCTGTGTCTTTACTGCGCATCAGATGAACACTCAGTTAAAGAATGTCCTGCACTACAGAGATCTAACAAGGGTGAGTTCACAACTTTTAATATTTGCTGTAATACATCTGTCACAAGAACGATATACTGTAAGCTTTCACTCTCTTTTCAGTGGGATCAACACCGTCTCAACGTGCCCGCAATAATTGACTCTGGAGCGACAGCTTGTTACATTGATAAAGATTATACATTTATCAATAAAATTCCGCTTATTCGGAAAAAGTCTCCTGTTTTATTAAAGGGTATTGATGGAAGGCCCATCTCTTCAGGTCCAGTAGAGTTTCAAACAATACCAATTCTAGTATCTACCCCTGAACAACATAGAGAATATCTTACATTTGATGTAATTGCTTCACCTGCTTCTCCAGTCATACTAGGATTGAATTGGTTAGTTTTACATAACCCTGACATAAACTGGACAAACTTGACACTTAAATTTCCTTCCAAATATTGCAGTACAACATGTTTTCCTCTTAATATCATGCACTTCACCCCTGTACAAGATGAGATAATTTTACCTAAACAGTATAGGGATTTCGCAGATGTTTTCAGTAAAACCGAATCTGAAAACCTTCCACCCCACAGGAAGTATGACTGTCCTATTGAGCTAGTACCAGGGGCACAGATACCATACGGTCATATCTTTCCTTTATCTAAACCCGAGCTTTTACATCTAAAGACCTATCTAGAAGATAATTTAAGGAAGGGTTTCATTCGCCCTTCCACCTCTCCAGCAGGAGCGGGTATATTTTTCGTGAAAAATAAGGATGGCTCCTTAAGGCCTATTGTAGACTATAGACAACTTAACAAAGTTACAATAAAGAACCGGTACCCCTTACCACTTATCCCTGAACTGATCGAAAGACTAGAAGGGGCTAAATACTTCACCAAATTAGATCTCAGAGGGGCTTACAATTTAATACGTGTCAGAAGTGGTGACGAATGGCTCACGGCGTTCCGTACTAGGTATGGTCTATACGAATACACCGTGATGCCATTCGGTTTGTGTAACGCCCCTGCCACTTTCCAATATTTAATCAACGATCTTTTCAGAGATTTTCTAGATGTTTTCCTTGTCATTTATCTGGATGACATACTCATTTACTCAAAGACCTTTTCTGAACATATTTTACATGTAAGACAGGTACTCTCTAGGTTAAGAAGCAATTTCCTCTACGCCAAACCAGAGAAATGTATTTTCAACACACAGAGTATAACCTTTTTAGGTTATGTTATAACATCTAATGGAATTTACATGGAACAAACTAAAATTCAGGCAATTAAGGAGTGGCCTTCACCTAAATCAAAGAAAGAGGTACAAAGGTTTCTTGGCTTTGCTAACTTCTATCGGAAGTTCATAAAGAACTTCTCGAACATAACAAAGCCTCTAACTCATTTAACCAAATCAGGTACACCGTTTAAATGGAATTCTGAAGCCCAATCAGCTTTTGATATGTTAAAAATCCGGTTCACTACTGCACCGATTCTGAGATTTCCTAACCCTGAACTACCCTACACTTTGGAGGTCGATGCTTCAGATGTAGCTGTGGGTGCAGTTTTATCCCAACGTTCAGGCATAAACCAACCTCTTCATCCTGTAGCCTTTTTTTCTCGCTGTTTATCCAGCTCAGAACAAAATTATCCTATTGGAGACAAAGAGCTCCTTGCCATCAAGATGTCATTGGAACATTGGCGACACCTTCTAGAGGGTACTTCATTTCCCACTATCATATATACGGACCATAGGAACCTCCAATACCTTAAATCAACAAGGACACTTTCCGCTAGACAAGTCCGCTGGAATCTTTTCTTTTCTAGGTTTAATTTTCAGATTGTATACCGACCAGCTGGGAAGAATCACAAGGCAGATGCCTTGTCTAGATTACCTACTCATACTCGATTCAATTTACCAAAGGATACTATCATCCCAGCGGAAAACTTTGTCTCCTTCGTCACTGACACCAACTCCAGTCTGATTCATGAACAATCTCTGGACTCCACTAAACCAATCTCCCAGCTCCAGAAGAAAACTGATGGATTATACTATTTCAAGAACAAGATTTATATACCTCCTACATTAAGACAACTAGTTCTTCAGTCTTCCCATGAATCTTTACTTGCTGGACATCCAGGAGTTAAAAAAACACAAGAACTTATCTCACGTTCATACTGGTGGCCGGGAATTTATCAAGACATTAAGAAATATGTCCTTACTTGTACAGAATGTACTATCTCCAAAAGAGCTAAACATGCTCCTTATGGACTTTTGATTCCGTTACCTACTCCTAGCAAACCTTGGCAAGAGATTGCTCTAGATTTTATCGTTGACCTTCCGAAATCCGAGAATAACACTACCATCTTAGTTGTTGTCGATCTCTTCAGTAAAATGTCACACTTCATCCCTTACCATAAACTTCCTACTGCATCTGAAACCATTCAACTTCTTATCGCTCATGTTTTCAAACATCACGGTATTCCCAATACTATCCTTACTGACCGTGGAACTCAGTTCTCCAGCAAACTCTGGACTGAATTCTGTAAGGTTTTTTCAATTGATAAAAGGCTTAGTTCAGCATACCATCCTCAGACCAATGGCCAGACTGAAAGGTCAAATCAGTGGCTTGAGCAATTCCTTAGGATCTATTGCTCTTCGCAACCACTACAATGGTCAAAACATTTGCCTTACGCAGAGTTCTGCTTCAATAACACCACTCACTCCACAACCAAACAAACTCCATTCTATGTGAACTACGGTTACCATCCCAGGTTTCAATTACTCTCTGACAATCAGAGTTTATCACCCACTATATCTGATCTTTCCGTTCTCATTACATCTAACTTTTCTACTATCAAAGCTGCTATAGAGGATGCAAAGAAGACCCAAAAGTACTACTATGACAGGAAGAGAATTCCGTCTCCGATATACTCTGTTGGAGACTTAGTTTGGTTATCTACGAAAAACCTTAGACTCAACACCCCTTCTAGGAAATTCGCTCCTCTGTTCATCGGACCTTTTCCAGTGGCTCAAATTGTCAACTCTAATGCTGTTCGTCTTACACTACCCGATTCTATGAAGGTGCACCCCACCTTTCATGTTTCCCTATTAAAGCCTTATAAAGCTCTCAGGAATCCCTCTTCTGCTACTATTTCTCCGGAGGTTATTGTGGACCCTAACATCGAATACGAAGTGCAATCTATTTTGGACTCCCGAATCCATAGAGGAATTCTTCAATATCTCATCCGTTGGAAGGATTATACTCCGGATGATGATTCGTGGGAGCCTGCTGTCAACATCTCTGCTCCTCGATTGGTTGCACTGTTCCATCGCAGGAATCCTGACCGTCCCAGTCCTTGAGCCCCGGAGTTGCTCCTTGAAGGGGGGATTCTGTCAGGATTCCCTTTAAGGATCACTTGCTTACCAGTTCATTGAGCTGCTGTCCCTTTAATTCCAGACCTACCCACTTCCTGTTTCCTATAAAGGTCTATCAGTCTCTTAGCAAATTGCTTGGTATTGAAGTACACCTTAATTCCACGCTCCTCAAATTACCTATAGTCATCACCTATATGAGTTACAGCTCAAACCAACATGACCTTTTAATTCATTAAAGCCGCTTAGCCGCAACTCGGCAATTCCAGCACCTACGATATCAACTACAACTCCGGCCGGATCTACTAGATCAATCCGCGGTGACGTCACACGCCAACGAAACGGACAATCCAGGCTAATACCTTTCTGCTCATCGTTACCGGACCTCTTAACTGGGTATTAGGAGTTATACCTAAATCTGAAACCTAACCATCTGGCTTATTTTGAAGGTAACCTACTTTAAGTCTACGAACTATACGTAATATCTGCAACTATCCATACTTAAGTATTACAACCAATACCACTGCTTAATTGTTTGTAAAGCACTATAGTGTATTTTCTTCTCAGCTTATCCGAAAAGGGATAATATGTTAATTTTCAGTTTCACAAGTGTTTCTCAGTTGATACTTAGTAATTGTACCTCAGCTTAATTATCATTCTCCTCAACTTCTGTCATTTTACCACGCTGGTTTCAGTAACAGTAGCTTAGCTGTATTTCTGTGAACACTCTCAGGTGACAGTTATAAGCATTTTTCCTTATCATTCCTGAAACTTATAACAACTGCTTAGGAATATATCTGGGACCCACTTTACCTATTAGGTAAATTATGTGCTTCCCAAATGATCCTAAGCCACATATAAATATAAAATTACATCTCAGCAGCTGTGGTCTAATTTGAAGTTTTTCTTATTCTCTAGAACAACTTGATATTTTTATAAGGTTGTGACACTTTAACTATATATGTATGTGTGGCCCTGGGACAGATACTAACTATTCCCCTTTTTTGTGTGAATTTTTTTTCAATGTGTATAAAATGCTTGTCTGGTTCGCGCGCCATATTACACGCAAATCTATATCTAAATTTATTTTTGGACACTTTCAGTTTATATGGTTTTCATTATATTTGTTACTTATTTGTTTTCGTCAGGACAAGTGTTATTTTGTATACTGTTCCTGGCTTCTTGTCTACAACGTTTCCAGATTTGTACAGAATCAGATTACATTTCTTTCATCCTTTGTTTATCCAGATACAGAGAGCATTCTATTGTTTGATATAGTCTATTCCTTTTTTGTTTTATGAAAACAAATTTTTTTATGTAAAAGAGTTTATTTTGTCATCATTTTTAAGTTCCTTGAGGTAAATAACAAAATTTATGCTTGCCTGATAAATGTCTTTCTTTCCGGGCATGGGGAGTCCACAACGTCATTCCAATTACTTGCGGGATATTCAAACCCTGGCAAGCAGGAGGAGGTAAAGAGCACCCCAGCAAAGCTGTTAAGTGTAACTTCCCTTACCGATAATCCCCAGTCATTCAGCCAGAGAATGGAAAAAGAAGAAACACAAGTGTATAGAGGTGCTTGAGGTTTACTAAAAAAAAATTCCGAACATAATATTAAAAAGAGGGCGGGGTCGTGGACTCTCCATGCCCCGGAAAGAAAGAAATTTATCAGGTAAGCATACATTTTGTTTTCTTTCCTATGGCACGGAGAGTCCACAATGTCATTCCAATTACTAGTGGGAACCAATACCCAAGCTAGAGGACACGGAATGAAAAAGGAGGGAGAACAAAGCAGAAGGACCTAAACAGAAGGCACCGCCGCTTGAAGAACCTTTCTCAAAAGAGGCCTCAGCTGAGGTAATAGTATCACATTTGTAGAATTTGGAAAAAGTATTCAAAGAGGACCATGTTGCTGCCTTGCAAATCTGTTCCACAGAAGCTTCATTCAGCCCAAGATGAGGAGACAGCCCTAGTGGAATGAGCTGTAATTCACTCAGGAGGCTGCTGTCCAGCTGTCTCATAAGCAAAACGAATCATACTTCTTAACCAGAGTAGAAGTGACATTCTGACCCTTACGCTTTCCATAGAAATCAATTAACAGGGCAGAAGATTGCCTAAAATCTTTATTAGCTTGTAGGTAAAATTTAGATCACATACAACATCCAAGTTATGCAAAAGATGTTCCTTATTAGAAGAAGGATTAGGACAAAAAGAAGGAACAATTTCCTGATTAATGTTTCGATCCAACACCACCTTAAGGAGAAACCCCAATTTAGTACGAAGGACCACCTTATCTCTATGAAAAATAAGGTATGGGAATCACACTGCAGAGCTAAAAGCTCAGAAACACTGTCAGTGGAAGAAATCACAAGGAGAAACAAAACCTTCCAAGATAATTTTATATCAACAACATGCATTGGCTCAAACGGAGCCTGCTGCAAAACTTTAAGAACTAGGTTAAGGCTCCAAGGAGGAGCAACAGGTTTAACCACAGGCCTTATTCTGACCTGGGCCTGAACAAAAGCTTGAACATCTGGTAAATCTGCCAGACGTTTGTGCAAAAGAATAGAGAGAGCAGAAATCTGACCCTTCAGAGTACTGACTGACAAACCTTTCACCAGGCCATCCTGAAGAAAAGATAAAATTTGGGGAATCCTTACCCGGCTCCAGGAGAAACCTTTATATTCGCACCAAAAAAGGTATTTACGCCATACCTTATGGTAAATCCTACGAGTAACAGGTTTATGAGCCTGAAGCATAGTATCTGTGCTCCTTGGTGTAGAAGTGCGGTCTTGTGTGGCTGCAGCAGTCATAGCTGCTGCAACTGACTTTCCACTTACCATCTGGGATAGCAGGATCCTCCAGCTTCGACCTACCTACACCTGGAGAGGGTTAGCTGGTACACCCCAAGCTACCAGCCTGCACCTACTAGTACATAAGTGTATTTGGGCCAAATGTGAGTACCCACTTGGCTTTTAAAATGTTATCACTTGGTTCAGCATATTGATACACACATGAGGCACCCCTCTTGTCTCCTGTCTCTTTCAGCTCTGGATTTATCTGTGAGGAGGAGAGCAGCCTTGTCTTTGCATCATAAGGGTTAGCCGGTACACCTTGAGTTACCTGCCTGCATCTACTAGTACATATGTTTACTCTGGCCTAATGTGAGTACCCATTTGGCTTTTTCCTATATCTATTGTTTGGTATACGGATACACACATGAGGCGCCCCCCCTTGTTTCTCATTATTTTTAAGCATAGTATCAATAACTGCCTCAGAAAAACCACGTCTAGACAGAACTAGGTGTTCAATCTCTAAGCAGTCAGCTTCAAAGAATCTAGATTTGGATGGAGGAATAGACCCTGAATTAGAAGGTCCTTCCTCAGAGGTAACCTCCAAGCTGGAAGAGATGACCTCTTCACCATATCTGCAAACCAGATCCTACGAGGCCAGGCAGGAGCAATTAGAATCACAGACGCTCTCTCCTGTTTGATACGAGCAATGACGGAGGAAACAGGTATGTTAGACCGAAATTCCAAGGAACCGCCATAGCTGCCTGAGGATCGCTTGACCTTGATCCGTACTTTGGAAGCTAGGCGTTTTGACGAGACACCCTCATTTCCAACTTCGGAACCCCCACCTGAGGATTATCCTTAAGAACACTTCTGGATGGAGAGCCCACTCCCTGGATAAAATGTCCGTCTGCTCAGACAATCCGCCTCCCAATTGTTCACTCCTGGAATGTGGATGTCAGATAGGAGACAATCATGAGCTTTCGACCCACTGCAGAATGCGAGTCACCTCCTTCATAGGCAAGCCACTGAGGTGATGTTGTCCGACTGGAATCTGGTAAACCGGACTAAAGATAATTGAGGCCAAGCTGTCAAGGCATTGAAGATTTCTCTCAACTCCAAGATGTTTATAAAAAGAGAAGACTCTTCCCGAGACCACAGACTTTGAAGGTCTCAGGAAGCAAGTGCCCCGAGACAGATGTTCCTGTGAAATCCACCACGAGAGAGAGACTCTTGTTAGGGTATCCAGATTTATCCTGAGCGATAAATCTGAATGGTTTCCGATCTATTGACTGAGCATGCAAAGCTGCAGAGGTCTCAGATGGAACCGAGCAAAAGGAATGATGTCCATGGAAGCCACCATCAGACCAATCACCTCCATGTATTGAGCCACTGATGGACGAATAGCAGACTGGAGAGAAAGGCAAGAAGCAAGAAGTTTGGATTTTCTGACGTCAGTCAGGAAAATCATCATGGACAGGGAATCTATGATTGTCCCTAGGAAACACACTCTTGTAGCTGGAACTAGAGAACTATTTTCCAGATTCACTTTCCACCCGTGGGAATGTAGAAAATACAATAACATCTCTGTATGAGATTTTGCTAGTTGAAAAGATGACGACTGAACCAAGATGTCAAGATAAGGCGCCACAGCAATTCCCTGGGATCTGATCACTGCCAATAGAGCCCCCAGAACCTTTGTGAATATTCTGGGAGACATGGCAAGACCAAACTGAAGTGCAACAAACTAGAAATGCTTGTCCAGAAAGGCAAACCTTAGAAACTGGTGCTGATCCCTGTGAATGGTAACATGTAGATACACGTCCTTCAGATTTATGGTTGTCATGAACTGATCTTCCTGCACCAATGGAAGAATGGAACAAATAGTTTCCATCTTGAAGGACGGAACCATGAGGAATTTGTTGAATCCTTCTTAGGAACCACAAAGAGATTTGAATAGAATCCTTCTCCCTGTTCCTGTACTGGAACAATTACTCCCAGAGAGGATAGGTCCTCTACACAATTTAAGAAGGCCTTCCCTCTTTACTGGGTTTGTGGATAGTCTTGACAGGAGAAATCTGCCTCTTGGAGGGCAAAACCTGAATCCAATTTTGTAACCCTGGGACACTATGTCCACAGCCCACGGATCTGGGACATCGCATATCCAAGCTTGCTGAAAAGAGAAAGCCTGCCCCCCACTTGATCCAAAATTGGATTGGGCGGACCCTTCATGCTGATTTAGAATCAGTGGAAGGCTTCTTGTTTTGCTTCCCCTTATTCCAAGGCTGACTGGACCTCCAAGAGTTCTTGGATTGCTCTGGTTTGGAAGAAGAGGAGGAAGACTTCGGTCCTTTAAAGTTACGAAAGGAGCAAAAGTTAGAGTTCTGGCGACCCTTAGGTCTATTCTTCTTGTCCTGAGGAAGGAAAGATCCCTTTCCACCCATAATTTCAGAAATAATTTCCGGCAGACCAGGTCCAAATAAAGTCTTACCTTTATAAGGTAAAGACAAAGGCCCCTATTTATCAAGGGCTGGCGGACCTGATCCGACACTGCGGATCAGGTCCACCAGACCTCGCTGAATATGGCGAGCAATACGCTCGCCGTATTCAGCATTGTACCAGCAGCTTAGAAGAGCTGCTGGTGCAATGCCGCCAATGGGCCGCCAGCAGGGAGGTGTCAATCAACCTGATCGTACTCAATCGGGTTGATTTCCGGCGATGTCTGTCCACCTGCTCAGAGCAGGCGGACAGGTTATGGAGCAGCGGTCTTTGTGACCGCTACTTTATAACTGAGCATGATACATATGCCCCAAAAGCTTGACTTTTGAAGTTACATCAGCCGACCAGGATTTTAACCACAGAGCTCTGCGAGTGTAATGTCTGGAAAAAGAGACATATATTAGAGTGGACCACAGCTACTGATAAGACAAAATATATGTATATATATATATTGTAGCTAAGTGTGTAGCAGGGTGTTACATAGATATTACCCTTAAGTAATATGTAACATCCTAGCACACACACAATTAGCGAATTAATATATGAAGAAAGGAAAAAAATAAATTAAGCAGCAGCTATCACTATAGCTGATGCAACAGGGTTAGTACAATTCAGCAGTGTAACTAGTTGCTTTAATCTCATATATGAAATAATGGGTAAGGTTATATTTTGCATATATATAGATGTTTGTGCACAAAACAGAGTAATGTGGTAGAGGCATATGGTTTTGCAAGTAATGAGAAATGGCTACTAGTAATGTAACATGAGCTCTTATAACTAGTGCACATAAGAGGATTGCGCCACAGAGAACAGCTTGAGCAAAATAAAATAACAAGCAAAAGAACCCCCTTATTATTGGTACCTGATAGACCTACAGTTGGAGACTGGAATTCGGTAAAACCGCTAGGATGGTAAGTGCTGTGAGCGGTTAGAAAGCAGCTGAAGTCGACAGGAGAGTGGCGTGTGACGTCACAAAGGCCGAGAGTTCCGGTTAGCGTAGGAGTTCACTGCACAGGATAAGCAGCCTGATTGAAAGAGTGCTCAGGGAGCGGTGTCAGAACAGACTGAGGGTTGAGGGTGGAGCTCAGGACTGGTCCGGATGAAACAATACCAAGCAATGAGTAAGTGTGAATTGCTGGTATTTAAGGCAAATGCAGGAGGAATTAAAGGGCCAGTGTTATGGGTACAATAATTAGAGACAATAAGCGTGACAGAACACCCCCCTCCAGGAGCAGCACCGATGCTCAGGGACTAGGACGATCTGGGTGTCTCTGGTGGAATCTGGAAAGTAATCTGGGAGCCGAGATGTTGGTGGCAGGTTCCCAAGAGTTGTGCTCACTGGAGTAACCCTTCCATTTAATCAGATATTGAAGAACACCCCTCAGACATCTAGCATCTAAAATGTCTTCAACCTCATATTCCATGTTGGGGTCTACAGAAACAGAAGGTAGTGTAGTGTCCATGGATTGGTTACGTAAGGTACGGTAAGGTTTAAGCAGTGATACATGGAAGGTGGGATGTATTTTGAGTGAATTAGGTAAGGTGAGACGAACAGCATTGCAGTTGATAATCCGCTGTATAGGGAATGGACCGATGAAGAGAGGTGAGAGCTTCCTGGATGGAGTTGATAAGCGAAGATTTTTGGTGGAGAGCCAGACGAGATCTCCTACTTTGTATGTAGACCAGGAGTGTTGGTTAGTATGACAATAAGTCCGTAGGAACTGTTCCACCCATTGATTACACCGTTCCGTCTGTCCGTTTTTCTGAGGATGGTAAGAAGAAGATAGGGACTTTTCAATGGAGAACTGTTTACAGAAAGCAGACCAAAGAGCGCTGCTGAACTGGGAGCCACGATCGGTCAAAATTTTCTTAGGCAAACCATGCAGCCTGATAACGTTTGTTAGTAGAAGTTGTATGGTTTCTGCTGCGGTGGGAAGTTTGTGATAAGGTATCAGATGGATCATTTTGCTGAAAAGATCCACTACTACTACTATAGTGGTGTTTTTGTCGGATTTAGGTAAATCCACAATATAATCCAGAGCGATTTCCTGCCAGGGTTTCTCGGGGGTAGGTATCGAAAGTAGAAGGCCGTAGGGTGGTCTTTTGTTCCTTTTGGATATAGTACAAGTGGGGCAGGAGTTTATAAACTGTGTTACATCAGTTAACATGGTTGGCCACCAGTAAGATCTCTGTACCAGTTCCCTGGTTTTAGTTAGTCCACAATGTCCCCCAAGAGATGAATCATGAGCGGATCTGAATAGCTGGTCACGTAGAGATGGAGGGAGGTACAGTTTATTCCCGTAACAGTAGAGTCCATCATTATTCTTCCTTAGAAGATGTACAGGTTTAGAAGAATCTTTTATTTGTTCAGTTCGTAATAAAGGAACAGAATCTATCATAAACAGGAGGAAATTTTCTTCAGGAATAATGTTTTGGGTTGTGGTCGTTGCTATTGATGTTTGTGGAAGACGAGATAGTGCATCTGCCTTCCCATTCTTGCTGGCTGGTCTGTAGGTAATGAGGAAATTAAATCGTGAGAAGAAAAGATTCCAATGAACTTGGCGGGCGGAGAGTGTTCTTGTGGACTTCAGGAATTGTAAGTTCCTATGGTCAGTGTAAACTATAGTTGGTGTTGTAGCTCCTTCCAATAGGTGTCTCCATTGTTCGAATGCGGCCTTTATGGCGAGGAGTTCCTTTTCGCCGACTGGATAATTTCTCTCTGCTGTAGTTAATGTACGGGAATAGTAAGCAACGGGGTGCAATGGTTGTTGTAGAGATTGTCTTTGTGAGAGGATGGCTCCAAGGGCAAAGTCGGAAGCATCCACTTCAAGAGTATAAGGGAGTTCTGGGTTAGGGTAACGCAGAATGGGTGCAGAAGTAAAACGTGATTTCAATACATCAAAGGTATTTTGGGTGGCAGTAGACCAGGTGAATTTTATACTTTGTTTTGTAAGATCAATGAGAGGTTTAGCCAGAGAAGAGTAGTTTTTTATAAATTTTCTGTAGAAGTTGGCGAATCCCAGAAAACTTTGAACTTGTTTTCTGGAGGTAGGGACAGGCCAATCTACTACAGTTTTAATTTTAGTGTCGTCCATACGTATATCCTTATCAGATTTTATGTACCCAAGGAATGGTATACTATTTGCGTGAAAAGTGCATTTTTCTGCTTTTACATATAAAGAATTGCTTCTAAGTCTTGTCAGAACCTGGCGGACGTGGTTTTTGTGTTCTGATAGAGTTTTTGAAAATATGAAAATGTCGTCTAGATAAATGACCACATAGGTATCCAGTACAGGGAGTACAGAATTATTAGGCAAGTTGTATTTTTGAGAATTAATTTTATTATTGAACAACAACCATGTTCTCAATGAACCCAAAAAACTCATTAATATCAAAGCTGAATAGTTTTGGAAGTAGTTTTTAGTTTGTTTTTAGTTATAGCTATTTTAGGGGGATATCTGTGTGTGCAGGTGACTATTACTGTGCATAATTATTAGGCAACTTAACAAAAAACAAATATATACCCATTTCAATTATTTATTTTTACCAGTGAAACCAATATAACATCTCAACATTCACAAATATACATTTCTGACATTCAAAAACAAAACAAAAACAAATCAGTGACCAATATAGCCACCTTTCTTTGCAAGGACACTCAAAAGCCTGCCATCCATGGATTCTGTCAGTGTTTTGATCTGTTCACCATCAACATTGCGTGCAGCAGCAACCACAGCCTCCCAGACACTGTTCAGAGAGGTGTACTGTTTTCCCTCCTTGTAAATCTCACATTTGATGATGGACCACAGGTTCTCAATGGGGTTCAGATCAGGTGAACAAGGAGGCCATGTCATTAGATTTTCTTCTTTTATACCCTTTCTTGTCAGCCACGCTGTGGAGTACTTGGACGCGTGTGATGGAGCATTGTTCTGCATGAAAATCATTTTTCTTGAAGGATGCAGACTTCTTCCTGTACCACTGCTTGAAGAAGGTGTCTTACAGAAACTGGCAGTAGGACTGGGAGTTGAGCTTGACTCCATCCTCAACCCGAAAAGGCCCCACAAGCTCATCTTTGATGATACCAGCCCAAACCAGTGCTCCACCTCCACCTTGCTGGCGTCTGAGTCAGACTGGAGCTCTCTGCCCTTTACCAATCCAGCCACGGGCCCATCCATCTTGCCCATCAAGACTTACTCTCATTTCATCAGTCCATAAAACCTTAGAAGAATCAGTCTTGAGATATTTCTTGGCCCAGTCTTGACGTTTCAGCTTGTGTGTCTTGTTCAGTTGTGGTCGTCTTTCAGCCTTTCTTACCTTGGCCATGTCTCTGAGTATTGCACACCTTGTGCTTTTGGGCACTCCAGTGATGTTGCAGCTCTGAAATATGGCCAAACTGGTGGCAAGTGGCATCTTGGCAGCTGCACGCTTGACTTTTCTCAGTTCATGGGCAGTTATTTTGCGCCTTGGTTTTTCCACACGCTTCTTGCGACCCTGTTGACTATTTTGAATGAAACGCTTGATTGTTCGATGATCACGCTTCAGAAGCTTTGCAATTTTAAGAGTGCTGCATCCCTCTGCAAGATATCTCACTATTTTTGACTTTTCTGAGCCTGTCAAGTCCTTCTTTTGACCCATTTTGCCAAAGGAAAGGAAGTTGCCTAATAATTATGCACACCTGATATAGGGTGTTGATGTCATTAGACCACACAGAGATGCACATCACCTAATATGCTTAATTGGTAGTAGGCTTTCGAGCCTATACAGCTTGGAGTAAGACAACATGCATAAAGAGGATGATGTGGTCAAAATACTCATTTGCCTAATAATTCTGCACTCCCTGTATATCCTTGAAAATATCATTTATCAGGTGCTGGAAGGTGGCAGGAGCATTGCAAAGACCAAATGGCATGACTACATATTCGTATAACCCATAACGAGTACGAAATGCAGTCAGCCATTCGTCTCCTGCCCTCATCCTGATCAAGTTATAGGCACCCCTGAGGTCTAGCTTAGTGAAAATCTTAGAGCCCTCTAGGCGCTCAATTAATTCGGTGATAAGTGGTAGGGGGTAACGTTTTTTTATAGTTATTTTATTTAACTGCCTATAATCCACTATAGGTCTTAGAGAAGCATCTTTGATTTTTACAAAGAAAATCCCTGCTGCTGCAGGAGAAGTTGATGGTCTTATAAAACCTTTTTTAAGGTTTTCATCAAGGTAAGTTCAAAGGTGTAGTGATTTCGGTTTAGACAAAGGAAAAATGTTTCTTGCTGAACACATCAGTAAAATCTTCATAATCAGTGGGCACATTTGTCTGCAACCCTTCAGGGGAAGGTTGAAGTTAGAGTTGGGGGTAACAGGTTACCTTGCAGTATTCTGATCTAAATTGTAGAGAAAGAGATGACCAAGAGATGAGAGGATCGTGTTGCCTAAGCCACTGTAACCCTAAAATTAGAGGAAAATCAGGTGAGGTAATGACATCGAATTTGATATACTCCCTATGGTGACACTCTGTTGACATTAAGATGGGAGTTGTTTCAAACAAAACAGGTCCTGTGGACAAGACCTCACCATCTATCCCTCTCAAATGAACAGGAGACAATTTCTTATGCAGGGGTATTTTATTAGTTTCACAAAAGGTTACATCAATGTAAGAGAGGGAGGCTCCGGAGTCAATAATCCCTTGGACGGTCACCCGAGTTTGATCCCACTGTAAAACAAGATTAGTTTTACAATACTGATTGCTTTTGAGAACAGTCTTAATTGAAGGAGAGGGAGTAAACCGCTTACCCTTTCTTTGGCGAATGAGGTTAGGGCAATCTCTGACCCTGTGATCTTCAGAGGCACAGTACATGCACAGGTTATGAGTGTGACGTCTTATCTTTTCCTGGGAACTTAGAGGTCCTCTTAGGAAGGCGATGTCCATAGGTTCTGGTGGGGGTTTTGAATGTGTACTGGGTGGGTTGGATGGAAACCTTGGTCTAGAGGGTGAGTCATGACTAGTTCTCTCGTGATGTCTTTCCCTGAGCCTTCTATCTATGCAGATACAGAGATCTATAAGTTGTTCCAGAGTAGGAGGTATTTGGGTGCGAGATAGCTCATCCTTAACAGCATCCAACAACCCCAACCGAAATTGATTTCGGAGAGATAAGTTGTTCCATTGGGTGTCGGGAGCCCACCGCTTAAATTCTGCTATATATTCCTCTACCTCTCTTTTCCTCTGCCTTAAGGACCTCATGGCGTTTTCAGCCGTTTGTTGCTTAAAGGGGTCCTCATAAATTTGTGATATGGCAGAGAAAAAAGAGTCCAAGGAATTGAGTATGTCATCATTGTGCTCCAGAAAAGTATTGGCCCATGCCCTAGGCTCAGCCCTTAAGTATGAAATGGTTGTCATAACGTTTACCCTATCATTAGGATAGGTATAAGGTTTGAGAGTAAATAATAAATAGCAAGAATTTTTAAATTCCCTAAAAATCTTTCTATCTCCAGAGAAAGGTTCAGGGGTACTAATGTGGAGTTCCAGAGGAGGGGGCTTCCTATCAACTACCTCCTTGATATAAGTTTTCAAATTGTCATTTTCAAGCTTTAATGCAGTAAGACCTTCAGTTAATAAATCTACCTTGTTAGTTAAGGTTTGTATGTGTGTATTCATATCAGTTGGGTCCATTTTAAAGGGCTTGGTATTTCTGTAATGTCTGAAAAAGAGACATATATTAGAGTGGACCGCAGCTACTGATAAGACAAAATATATGTATATATATATATATATATATATTGTAGCTAAGTGTGTAGCAGGGTGTTACATAGATATTACCCTTAAGTGTAATATGTAACATCCTAGCACACACACAATTAGCGAATTAATATATGAAGAAAGGAAAAAAATAAATTAAGCAGCAGCTATCACTATAGCTGATGCAACAGGGTTAGTACAATTCAGCAGTGTAACTAGTTGCTTTAATCTCATATATGAAATAATGGGTAAGGTTATATTTTGCATATATATATATATAGATGCTTGTGCACAAAACAGAGTAATGGTAGAGGCATATAGTTTTGCAAGTAATGAGAAATGGCTACTAGTAATGTAACATGAGCTCTTATAACTAATGCACATAAGAGGATTGCGCCACAGAGAACAGCTTGAGCAAAATAAAATAACAAGCAAAAGAACCCCCTTATTATTGGTACCTGATGGACCTACAGTTGGAGACTGGAATTCGGTAAAACTGCTAGGATGGTAAGTGCTGTGAGCGGTTAGAAAGCTGCTGAAGTCGACAGGAGAGTGGCGTGTGACGTCACAGAGGCCGAGAGTTCCGGTTAGCGTAGGAGTTCACTGCACAGGATAAGCAGCCTGATTGAGAGAGTGCTCAGGGAGCGGTGTCAGAACAGACTGAGGGTTTGAATTGTGGAGCTCAGGACTGGTCCGGATGAAACAATACCAAGCAATGAGTAAGTGTGAATTGCTGGTATTTAAGGCAAATGCAGGAGGAATTAAAGGGCCAGTGCTATGGGTACAATAATTAGAGACAATAAGCGTGACAGCGAGCTAGAACAGTAAAGCTTGACATCTTAGCTCCAAGTCCAATTACCTGCATGTTAGCATCACAGATAAAGGTATTGGCCAGTTTAAGAGCTTTGAACCTATCTTGGATCTCCTCTACCGTAGTCTCCTCTGATATCAGATCAGACAAGGAGTCACACCAATAAGATGCTGCAGCTGCAACTGTAGCAATACTTGCTGCAGGTTGCCACTGTAATCCTTGATGGATGTACATCTTTTTTAAGTAAGCCTCTAGCTTCTTATCCATAGGATTCTTAAAGGAACAACTATCCTCTATAGGAATGG
This sequence comes from Bombina bombina, assembly GCF_027579735.1. Taxonomy (NCBI): domain Eukaryota; kingdom Metazoa; phylum Chordata; class Amphibia; order Anura; family Bombinatoridae; genus Bombina; species Bombina bombina. The sequence goes on along the minus strand of NC_069504.1, from coordinate 766,097,278 downwards.
TTGTTATTTTAGCCAGAGTAGAGATAGCTCCCTCTACCTTAGGCACAGTGCGCCACGAGTCACGAATGGAGTCAGCAACAGGAAACATCATTTTAAAAACAGGGGAAGGGGAAAAAAGGAACCCCTGGCTTATCCCATTCCTGAGCTATAATTTCAGACATCTTTTCTGGAACAGGAAAAACATCCTCAGAAGAGGGAGAATCATAAAGTTTAAAAGACTTTTTAGGGTTGACAGCAACCAAAGGTTCAGAGTCGTCCAAAGTAGCTAGAACATCCTTCAGTAGCAACCAGAGATGTTCAAGCTTAAATCTGAAATTAATTTCTTTAGATTCTGAAGATTTTCCCCCCATTTTGTCAGAGTCTGAGATCTCCCCTTCAGAAGCAACTGAAGTATCCTCTTCATCAGACATTTAGGAAAGGTTGACCAATGCAGAGGGTTAACCTCTAAAGTCCTGTCCTTTAGTACCTAGAAGGCAAAGGCACGTACCTGTGGATCCAGCTGCAGGGCAGATAACAGCTACTTAGGTGTGACAGGTAGGTACTCCACTCCCTGTCATGGACCTGTAGTAAAAGAAAGAACAGAGTACCCAACCCTGGCTTTCTGCAAAGGGGTAGCAAACGTGTTAAAAGTAAAACAAAGACTACCTCGCCTCCTCCTAACTGCTAAAAGCCACCACTACGCTTACTAAAGAGATTGACGTGGACACAGCTAGACCCCAATCCTTGCTTGCAGGGAAAAATACCCATAGAAGGATTATATATCTTCAGACACCATCTTCACACATCCTTCATTGACAGAGGCAAAGATAATGACTGGGGATTATGGGTAAGGGAAGTTACCCTTAACAGCTTTGCTGGGGTTCTCTTTGCCTCCTCTTGCTGGCCAGGAGTTGAATATCCCACTAGTAATTGGAATGACGTAGTGGACTCTCCATGCCATAGGAAAGAAATGTAGTTTCTTTCATATAATTAGCAAGAGTCCATGAGCTAGTGACGTATGGGATATACATTCCTACCAGGAGGGGCAAAGTTTCCCAAACCTCAAAATGCCTATAAATACACCCCTCACCACACCCACAAATCAGTTTTACAAACTTTGCCTCCTATGGAGGTGGTGAAGTAAGTTTGTGCTAGATTCTACGTTGATATGCGTTCCGCAGCAGGTTGGAGCCCGGTTTTCCTCTCAGCGTGCAGTGAATGTCAGAGGGATGTGAGGAGAGTATTGCCTATTTGAATGCAGTGATCTCCTTCTACGGGGTCTATTTCATAGGTTCTCTGTTATCGGTCGTAGAGATTCATCTCTTACCTCCCTTTTCAGATCGAGGATATACTCTTATATATACCATTTCCTCTACTGATTCTCGTTTCAGTACTGGTTTGGCTTTCTACTACATGTAGATGAGTGTCCTGGGGTAAGTAAGTCTTATTTTCTGTGACACTCTAAGCTATGGTTGGGCACTTTTATATAAAGTTCTAAATATATGTATTCAAACATTTATTTGCCTTGACTCAGTATGTTCAACGTTCCTTATTTCAGACAGTCAGTTTCATATTTGGGATAATGCATATGAATAAATCATTTTTTCTTACCTTAAAAATTTGACTTTTCCCTGTGGGCTGTTAGGCTCGCGGGGGCTGAAAATGCTTCATTTTATTGCGTCATTCTTGGCGCGGACATACGTGTCGCCGGAAGTTGCGTCATTTTTGTCGTTTTTTTGCGCCAAAGGTGTCGGCGTTCCGGATGTGGCGTCATTTTTGGCGCCAAAAGCATTTAGGCGCCAAATAATGTGGGTGTCTTTTTTTGGCGCTAAAAAAAAATATGGGCGTCATTATTGTCTCCACATTATTTAAGTCTCATTATTTTGTGCTTCTGGTTGCTAGAAGCTTGTTCACTGGCATTTTTTTTCCCATTCCTGAAACTGTCATTTAAGGAATTTGATCAATTTTGCTTTATATGTTGTTTTTTTCTATTACATATTGCAAGATGTCCCACGTTGAAGCTGAGTCAGAAGATACTTCTGGAAAATCGCTGCCTGGTGCTGGAGCTACCAAAGCGTATCTGCTGTAAACTTTTGGTATCTGTTCCTCCAGCTGTTGTTTGTACTGTTTGTCATGACAAACTTGCTAATGCAGATAATATTTCCTTTAGTACTGTTACATTACCTGTTGCTGTTCCGTCAACATCTAATACTCAGAGTGTTCCTGATAACATAAGAGATTTTGTTTCTAAATCCATTAAGAAGGCTATGTCTGTTATTCCTCCTTCTAGTAAACGTAAAAAGTCTTTTAAAACTTCTCATTTTTCAGATGAATTTTTAAATGAACATCATCATTCTGATACTGATATTGGTTCCTCTGATTCAGAGGATTCTGTCTCAGAGGTTGATGCTGATAAATCTTCATATGTATTTAAAATGGAATTTATTCGTTCTTTACTTAAAGAAGTCCTAATTGCATTAGAAATTGAGGATTCTAGTCCTCTTGATACTAAATCTAAACGTTTAGATAAGGTTTTTAAATCTCCTGTAGTTATTCCAGAAGTGTTTCCTGTCCCTGGTGCTATTTCTGAAGTAATTTCCAGGGAATGGAATAATTTGGGTAATTCTTTTACTCCTTCTAAACGTTTTAATCAATTATATCCTGTGCCATCTGACAGATTAGAATTTTGGGACAAAATCCTTAAGGTTGATGGGGCTGTCTCTACTCTTGCTAAGCGTACTACTATTCCTACGACAGATGGTACTTCCTTTAAGGATCCTTTAGATAGGAAAATTGATTCCTTTCTAAGAAAAGCTTACTTGTGTTCAGGTAATCTTCTTAGACCTGCTATATCTTTAGCGGATGTTGCTGCAGCTTCAACTTTTTGGTTAGAAGCTTTAGCGCAACAAGTAACAGATCATAATTCTCATAGCATTATTATTCTTCTACAACATGCTAATAATTTTATTTGTGATGCCATCTTTGATATCATTAGAGTTGATGTCAGGTATATGTCTCTAGCTATTTTAGCTAGAAGAGCTTTATGGCTTAAAACTTGGAATGCTGATATGTCTTCTAAGTCTACTCTGCTTTCCCTTTCTTTCCAGGGTAATAAATTATTTGGTTCTCAGTTGGATTCTATTATCTCAACTGTTACTGGAGGGAAAGGAACTTTTTTACCACAGGATAAAAAATCTAAAGGTAAATTTAGGTCTAATAATCGTTTTCGTTCCTTTCGTCACAACAAGGAACAAAAGCCTGATCCTTCATCCTCAGGAGCGGTATAAGTTTGGAAACCATCTCCAGTCTGGAATAAATCCAAGCCTTTTAGAAAACCAAAGCCAGCTCCCAAGTCCACATGAAGGTGCGGCCCTCATTCCAGCTCAGCTGGTAGGGGGCAGATTACGTTTTTTCAAAGAAATTTGGTTCAATTCCGTTCACAATCTCTGGATTCAGAACATTGTTTCAGAAGGGTACAGAATTGGCTTCAAGATAAGGCCTTCTGCAAAGAGATTTTTTCTTTCCCGTGTCCCAGTAAACCTAGCGAAGGCTCAAGCATTTCTGAAATGTGTTTCAGATCTAGAGTTGGCTGGAGTAATTATGCCAGTTCCAGTTCTGGAACAGGGGCAGGGGTTTTATTCAAATTTCTTCATTGTACCAAAGAAGGAGAATTCCTTCAGACCAGTTCTGGATCTAAAAATATTGAATCGTTATGTAAGGATACCAACATTCAAAATGGTAACTGTAAGGACTATCCTGCCTTTTGTTCAGCAAGAGCATTATATGTCCACAATAGATTTACAGGATGCATATCTGCATATTCCGATTCATCCAGATCACTATCAGTTTCTGAGATTCTCTTTCCTAGACAAGCATTACCAGTGGCTCTACCGTTTGGCCTAGCTACAGCTCCAAGAATTTTTACAAAGGTTCTCGGTGCCCTTCTGTCTGTAATCAGAGAACAGGGTATTGTGGTATTTCCTTATTTGGACGATATCTTGGTACTTGCTCAGTCTTCACATTTAGCAGAATCTCATACGAATCGACTTGTGTTGTTTCTTCAAGATCATGGTTGGAGGATCAATTTACCAAAAAGTTCATTGATTCCTCAGACAAGGGTAACCTTTTTAGGTTTCCAGATAGATTCAGTGTCCATGACTCTGTCTTTGACAGACAAGAGACGTCTAAAATTGATATCAGCTTGTCGAAACCTTCAGTCACAATGATTCCCTTCGGTAGCTTTATGCATGGAAATTCTAGGTCTTATGACTGCAGCATCGGACGCGATCCCCTTTGCTCATTTTCACATGCGACCTCTTCAGCTCTGTATGCTGAACCAGTGGTGCAGGGATTACACAAAGATATCTCAATTAATATCTTTAACACCGATTGTACGACACTCTCTGATGTGGTGGACAGATCACCATCGTTTAGTTCAGGGGGCTTCTTTTGTTCTTCCGACCTGGACTGTAATTTCAACAGATGCAAGTCTGACAGGTTGGGGAGCTGTTTGGGGGTCTCTGACAGCACAAGGGGTTTGGGAATCTCAGGAGGTGAGATTTCCGATCAATATTTTGGAACTCCGTGCAATTTTCAGAGCTCTTCAGTCTTGGCCTCTTCTAAAGAGAGAATCGTTCATTTGTTTTCAGACAGACAATGTCACAACTGTGGCATACATCAATCATCAAGGAGGGACTCACAGTCCTCTGGCTATGAAGGAAGTATCTCGAATTCTGGTATGGGCGGAATCCAGCTCCTGTCTAGTTTCTGCGGTTCATATCCCAGGTATAGACAATTGGGAAGCGGATTATCTCAGCCGCCAAACGTTACATCCGGGCGAATGGTCTCTTCACCCAGAGGGAGGTATTCCTTCAGATTGTTCAAATGTGGGGACTTCCAGAAATAGATCTGATGGCCTCTCATCTAAACAAGAAACTTCCCAGGTATCTGTCCAGATCCAGGGACCCTCAAGCGGAAGCAGTGGATGCATTGTCACTTCCTTGGAAGTATCATCCTGCCTATATCTTTCTGCCTCTAGTTCTTCTTCCAAGAGTAATCTCCAAGATTCTGAAGGAATGCTCGTTTGTTCTGCTGGTAGCTCCAGCATGGCCTCACAGGTTTTGGTATGCAGATCTTGTCCGGATGGCCTCTTGCCAACCGTGGACTCTTCCCTTAAGACCAGACCTTTTGTCGCAAGGTCCTTTTTTCCATCAGGATCTCAAATCCTTAAATTTAAAGGTATGGAGATTGAACACTTGATTCTTAGTCAAAGAGGTTTCTCTGACTCTGTGATTAATACTATGTTACAGGCTCGTAAATCTGTATCTAGGGAGATATATTATAGAGTCTGGAAGACTTATATTTCTTGGTGTCTTTCTCATCATTTTTCCTGGCATTCTTTTAGAATTCCGAGAATTTTACAGTTTCTCCAGGATGGTTTGGATAAAGGTTTGTCTGCAAGTTCCTTGAAAGGACAAATCTCTGCTCTTTCTGTTCTTTTTCACAGAAAGATTGCTAATCTTCCTGATATTCATTGTTTTGTACAAGCTTTGGTTCGTATAAAACCTGTCATTAAGTCAATTTCTCCTCCTTGGAGTTTGAATTTGGTTCTGGGGGCTCTTCAAGCTCCTCCGTTTGAACCTATGCATTCGTTGGACATCAAATTACTTTCTTGGAAAGTTTTGTTCCTTTTGGCCATCTCTTCTGCCAGACGAGTTTCTGAATTATCTGCTCTTTCTTGTGAGTCTCTTTTTCTGATTTTTCATCAGGATAAGGCGGTGTTGCGAACTTCTTTTAAATTTTTACCTAAGGTTGTGAATTCTAACAACATTAGTAGAGAAATTGTGGTTCCTTCTTTGTGTCCTAATCCTAAGAATTCTAAGGAGAGATCATTGCATTCTTTGGATGTAGTTAGAGCTTTGAAATATTATGTTGAAGCTACTAAGAATTTCCGAAAGACTTCTAGTCTATTTGTTATCTTTTCCGGTTCTAGGAAAGGTCAGAAGGCCTCTGACATTTCTTTGGCATCTTGGTTGAAATCTTTAATTCATCATGCTTATGTCGAGTCGGGTAAAACTCCACCTCAAAGGATTACAGCTCATTCTACTAGGTCAGTTTCTACTTCCTGGGTGTTTAGGAATGAAGCTTCGGTTGATCAGATTTGCAAAGCAGCAACTTGGTCTTCTTTGCATACTTTTACTAAATTCTACCATTTTGATGTGTTTTCTTCTTCTGAAGCTGTTTTTGGTAGAAAAGTACTTCAGGCAGCTGTTTCAGTTTGAATCTTCTGCTTATAATTTCAGTTTTTTCATTATAAAATTTAAACTTTATTTTGGGTGTGGATTATTTTTCAGCGGAATTGGCTGTCTTTATTTTATCCCTCCCTCTCTAGTGACTCTTGCGTGGAAAGATCCACATCTTGGGTAGTCATTATCCCATACGTCACTAGCTCATGGACTCTTGCTAATTACATGAAAGAAAACATAATTTATGTAAGAACTTACCTGATAAATTAATTTCTTTCATATTAGCAAGAGTCCATGGGGCCCACCCTTTTTTGTGGTGGTTATGATTTTTTTTGTATAAAGCACAATTATTCCAATTCCTTATTTTTTATGCTTTCGCACTTTTTTCTTATCACCCCACTTCTTGGCTATTCGTTAAACTGATTTGTGGGTGTGGTGAGGGGTGTATTTATAGGCATTTTGAGGTTTGGGAAACTTTGCCCCTCCTGGTAGGAATGTATATCCCATACGTCACTAGCTCATGGACTCTTGCTAATATGAAAGAAATGAATTTATCAGGTAAGTTCTTACATAAATTATGTTTCTTTCATGTAATTAGCAAGAGTCCATGAGCTAGTGACGTATGGGATATACATTCCTACCAGGAGGGGCAAAGTTTCCCAAACCTTAAAATGCCTATAAATACACCCCTCACCACACCCACAATTCAGTTTTACAAACTTTGCCTCCTATGGAGGTGGTGAAGTAAGTTTGTGCTAGATTCTACGTTGATATGCGCTCCGCAGCAAGTTGGGGCCCGGTTTTCCTCTCAGCGTGCAGTGAATGTCAGAGGGATGTGAGGAGAGTATTGCCTATTTGAATTCAATGATCTCCTTCTACGGGGTCTATTTCATAGGTTCTCTGTTATCGGTCGTGGAGATTCATCTCTTACCTCCCTTTTCAGATCGACGATATACTCTTATATATATACCATTACCTCTGCTGATTTTCGTTTCAGTACTGGTTTGGCTTTCTACAAACATGTAGATGAGTGTCCTGGGGTAAGTAAGTCTTATTTTCTGTGACACTCTAAAGCTATGGTTGGGCACTTTTTTATAAAGTTCTAAATATATGTATTCAAACATTTATTTGCCTTGACTCAGGATGTTCAACATTCCTTTTTTTCAGACAGTCAGTTTCATATTTGGGATAATGCATTTGAATCAATCATTTTTTCTTACCTTAAAAATTTGACTTTTTTCCCTGTGGGCTGTTAGGCTCGCGGGGGCTGAAAATGCTTCATTTTATTGCGTCATTCTTGGCACGGACTTTTTTGGCGCAAAAAATCTTTTCTGTTTCCGGCGTCATACGTGTCGCCGGAAGTTGCGTCATTTTTTGACGTTCTTTTGCGCCAAAAATGTCGGCGTTCCGGATGTGGCGTCATTTTTGGCGCCAAAAGCATTTAGGCGCCAAATAATGTGGGCGTCTTATTTTGCGCTAAAAAAATATGGGCGTCGCTTTTGTCTCCACATTATTTAAGTCTCATTTTATATTGCTTCTGGTTGCTAGAAGCTTGTTCTATGGCATTTTTTTCCCATTTCTGAAACTGTCATTTAAGGAATTTGATCAATTTTGCTTTATATGTTGTTTTTTCTATTACATATTGCAAGATGTTCCACGTTGCAACTGAGTCAGAAGATACTTCAGGAAAATCACTGCCCGGTGCTGGAGCTACCAAGCTAAGTGTATCTGCTATAATTTTTTGGTATCTGTTTCTCCAGCTGTTGTTTGTATTGCATGTCATGTCAAACTTATTAATGCAGATAAAATTTCCTTTAGTACTGTTACATTACCTGTTGCTGTTCCGTCAACATCTAATTTTCAGAGTGTTCCTGATAAACATAAGAGATTTTATTTTTTAAATCCATTAAGAAGGCTATGTCTGTTATTTCTCCTTCTAGTTTACATAAAAGTCTTTTAAAACTTCTCTTTTTTCAGATGAATTTTTAAATGAACATCATCATTCTGATACTGATAAATGGTTCTTTATTTAAAGAAGTATTAATTGCATTAGAAATAGAGGATTCTGGTCCTCTTGATACTAAATCTAAACGTTTAAATAAGGTTTTTAAATCTCCTGTAGTTATTCCAGAAGTGTTTAATCTCCCTGATGCTATTTCTGAAGTAATTTCCAGGGAATGGAATAATTTGGGTAATTCTTTTACTCCTTCTAAACGTTTAAGCAATTATATCCTGTGCCATCTGACAGATTAGAGTTTTTGGGACAAAATCCCTAAGGTTATAGGGCTGTCTCTACTCCTGCTAAATGTACTACTATTCCTACGGCAGATAGTACTTCATTTAAGGATTCTTTAGATAGGAAAATTGAATCCTTTCTAAGAAAAGCTTACTTATGTTCAGGTAATCTTCTTAGACCTGCTATATTTTTAACGGATGTTGCTGCAGCTTCAACTTTTTGGTTAGGAGCTTTAGCGCAACAAGTAACAGATCATAATTTTATAGCATTATTATTATTCTATAACATGCTAATAATTTTATTGGTGATACCATCTTTTGATATCATTAGAGTTGATGTCAGGTATATGTCTGTAGCTATTTTTGCTAGAAAAGCTTTATGGTTTAAACTTGGAATGCTGATATGTCTTCTAGGTCAACTTTGCTTTCCCTTTCTTTACAGGGTAATTAATTATTATCTCAACTGTTTCTGGAAGGAAGGGAACTTTTTTACCAAAGGATAAAAAATCTAAGGTAAATTTAGGTCTAATAATCATTTTCGTTCCTTTCCTCACAACAAGGAACAAAAGCCTGATCTTTCTTCTTCAGGAGCGGTATCAGTTTGGAAACTATTTCCAGTTTGGAATATATCCAAGCCTTATAGAAACCTATAACCAGCTCCTAGGTACCCATGAAGGTGCGGCCCTTATTCCAGCTCAGCTGGTATGGGGCAGATTACGTTTTCTTCAAAGAAATTTGGATCAATTCCGTTCTCAATTTCTGGTTTCAGAACATTGTTTCAGAAAGGTACAGAATTGGCTTCAAGTTAAGGCCTCCTGCTAAGAGATTTTTTTCTTTCCCGTGTCCCAGTTAACACAGCAAAGGCTCAGCATTTCTGAAATGTGTTTCAGATCTAGAGTTGGCTGGAGTAATTATGCCAGTTCCAGTTCTGGAACAGGGGCTGGGGTTTTATTTTTATCTCTTCATTGTACCAAAGAAGGTCAATTCCTTCAGACCAGTTCCGGATCTATCAATATTGAATCATTATGTAAGGATACCAACATTCAAGATGGTTACTGTAGGACTATCCTGCCTTTTGTTTAGCAAGGGCATTATATGTCTACTATAGATTTACAGGATGTGTATCCGCATATTCCGATTCATCCAGATCACTTTTAGTGTCTGAGATTCTCTTTTTAGACAAGCATTACCAGTTTTGTGGCTCTACCGTTTGGCCTAGCCTCAGTTCCAAGAATTTTTTTCAAAGGTTCTCGGTGCCCTTCTTTCTGTAATCAGAGAACAGGGTTTTTGGTATTTCCTTATTTGGACGATATCTTGGTACTTGCTTAGTCTTCTTATTTTCGAAGAATCTCATACGAATCGACTTGTGTTGTTTCTTCAAGTTTATGGTTGGAGTATCAATTTACCAATCAGTTCATTGATTCCTCAGACAAGGGTAACCTTTTTAGGTTTCTAGATAGATTTAGTGTCTATGACTTTGTCCTTGTCAGACAAGAGAAGTTTAACATTGATATCAGCTTGTCAAAACCTTCAGTCACAATCATTCCCTTTGGTAGCCTTATGCATGGAAATTTTAGGTCTTAGGACTGCCGCATCAGATGCGATCTCCTTTGCTCGTTTTCACATGCGACCTCTTCAGCTCTGTATGCTGAACCAATGGTGCAGGGATTACTTAAAGATATCTCAATTAATATCTTTAAACCGATTATACGACACTCTCTGACATGGTGGACAGATCACCATCGTTTAATTCAGGGGGCTTCTTTGTTCTTCCGACCTGGACTATAATCTCAACAGATGCAAGTCTTACAGGTTGGGGAGCTGTGTGGGGGTATCTGACGGCACAAGAGGTTTGGGAATCTCAGGAGGTGAGATTTCCGATCAATATTTTGGAACTCCGTGCAATTTTCAGAGCTCTTCAGTCTTGGCCTCTTCTGAAGAGAGAATCGTTCATTTGTTTTCAGACAGACAATGTCACAACTGTGGCATACATCAATCATCAAGGAGGGACTCACAGTCCTCTGGCTATGAAAGAAGTATCTTGAATTCTGGTTTGGGCGGAATCCAGCTCCTGTCTAATCTCGGCGGTTCATATCCCAGGTATAGACAATTGGGAAGCGGATTATCTCAGTCGCCAAACGTTGCATCCGGGCGAATGGTCTCTTCACCCAGAGGTATTTCTTCAGATTGTTCAAATGTGGGAACTTCCAGAAATAGATCTGATGGCTTCTCATCTAAACAAGAAACTTCCCTGGTATCTGTCCGGATCCCAGGATCCTCGGGCGGAGGCAGTGGATGCATTATCTCTTTCTTACAAGTGTCATCCTGCCTATATCTTTCCGCCTCTAGTTCTTCTTCCAAGGGTATTCTCCAATATTCTAAAGGAATGTTCGTTTGTCCTGCTGGTAGATCCAGCATGGCCTCACACGTTTTTGTATGCGGATCTTGTCCGGATGGCCTCTTGCCAGCTGTGGACTCTTCCGATTCAGACCAGTCTTTCTGTCTCAAGGTTCTTTTTTCCATCAGGATCTCAAAACCTTAATTTTAAGGTATGGAGTTTGAACGCTTGATTCTTGGTCAAAGAGGTTTCTCTGACTCTATGATTGATACTATGTGACAGGCTCGTAAATCTGTATCTAGAGAGATATATTATAGAGTCTGGAAGACTTATATTTCTTAGTGTCTTTTTCATCTTTTTTCTTGGCATTCTTTTTTGAATACCGAGAATTTTACAGTTTCTTCAGGATGGTTTAGATAAAGGTTTGTCCGCAAGTTCCTTGAAAGACAAATCTCTGTTCTTTCTGTTCTTTTCACAGAAGGATTACTAATCTTCCTGATATTCATTGTTTTGTACAACCTTTGGTTCGTATAAAACCTGTCATTCAGTCAATTTCTCCTCCTTGGAGTTTGAATTTGGTTCTGGGGGCTCTTCAAGCTCCTCCTTTTGAACCCATGCATTCTTTGGTCGTTATATTACTTTCTTGGAAAGTTTTGTTTCTTTGGCCATCTCTTCTGCCAGAAGAGTCTCCGAATTATCTACTCTTTTTTGTGAGTCTCCTTTTCTGATTTTGCATCAGGATAAGGCGGTGCTGCGAACTTCTTTTGAATTTTTTACCTAAGGTTGTGAATTCTAACAACATTAGTAGAGAAATTGTGGTTCCTTCATTATGTCCTAATCCTATGAATTCTAAGGAGAAATCATTGCATTCTTTGGATGCTGTTAGAGCTTTGTAATATTATGTTGAAGCTACTAAGTCTTTCCGAAAGACTTCTAGTCTATTTATCATCTTTTCCGGTTCTAGAAAAGGCCAGAAAGCTTCTGCCATTTCTTTGGCATTTTGGTTGAAATCTTTATTTCATCATGCCTATGTTGAGTCGGGTAACACTCCGCCTCAAAGGATTACAGCTCATTCTACTAGGTCAGTTTATACTTCCTGGGCGTTTAGGAATGAAGCTTCGGTTGATCAGATTTGCAAAGCAGCAACTTGATCCTCTTTGCATACTTTTACTAAATTCTACCATTTTGATGTTTTCTTCTTCTGAAGCAGTTTTTGGTAGAAACGTACTTCAGGCAGTGGTTTCAGTTTGAATCTTCTGCTTATGTTTTTTCATTAAAAATTTTATTCTGGGTGTGGATTATTTTCAGCAGGAATTGGCTGTCTTTATTTTATCCCTCCCTCTCTAGGGACTCTTGCGTGGAAAGATCCACATCTTGGGTAATCATTATCCCATACGTCACTAGCTCATGGACTCTTGCTAATTACATGAAAGAAAACATAATTTATGTAAGAACTTACCTGATAAATTCATTTCTTTCATATTAGCAAGAGTCCATGAGGCCCGCCCTTTTTTGTGGTGGTTTTGATTTTTTTGTATAAAGCACAATTATTCCAATTCCTTATTTTATATGCTTTCGCACTTTTTTCTTATCACCCCACTTCTTGGCTATTCGTTAAACTGAATTGTGGGTGTGGTGAGGGGTGTATTTATAGGCATTTTAAGGTTTGGGAAACTTTGCCCCTCCTGGTAGGAATGTATATCCCATACGTCACTAGCTCATGGACTCTTGCTAATATGAAAGAAATGAATTTATCAGGTAAGTTCTTACATAAATTATGTTTTTTCTATATCTGGCTCGGTTTTCCAGACTATTTACAGAGCTTCTAAGTAAAGGTGAACAAGCTTTGAATAGTATTAGGGTACTTTACATTAGTACTGTTTTAGTATTTTAGACTTTTTAGACAGATGCTATATCTGAGAAGTTTTGTTTAACAATGGTCTAATCTCATCAGGCATTTATCTCCTATTATAAACTTAACATGCGCCAATCTGCTTCCAGGTTTTGGGCATAACATTTTGTAATATATTTATATTTTTCCCATATATCTTTTAAAATGATTTGTGCTGCTTTGCTAGTAATTCACTGGTGATTATTATTACTACTAGGGAGGGCCAAGATAACTAGAAATTAACACCAATAGTAAAAGCAATTTCTAAATCTTGGCCCATATCCCTGGGTAATAATTACAGACTCCTTACCCCTTTTCCTAGTCCACCTTTTTTGGTTGGACATCTCTAGGAAGAGGAAGGGGTGGTGCTTGAGGATTACTTTTTATAGGTACCCAGGGGAGTGGGCAGTTCTATCCACCCCCTTTGGGGAGGGTCTCATTCACTGGTAAATATTACGATATATAAATTGCTTATTTTGTTGGTGTTAATTTGTGGTTATTTGCTTCCCTACAGGCCAAAGAAAGTCTCCTCAGCCTCATCTACCTGCACATACAGGTGAATAAGATCTGTATTAAAGAATGTAAGAATGATATCATCTGGAGAAATAACATTGCTAATGCTGTAGTGTTTTTTGCAGAAAGAACAGTGCAAAGGGTCAGTGTGGTGGTGGTTGTTGGTGTTACATTTTCTGCATTTGTCATTGGTGTGATGCTGACAGCCGGATTGTGGATTATTCACAATAAAATGAGTAAGTGTCTATGGATAATTTAAAAAAAAATATTTTTCCACCTGTGGATTTCATTAAAAATGGGCTGTTCCAAATATAGGAAACATAAAGGTGTGTTGTATCACATATACCTAGGCCAAGGTCAAGGCTCTTCAAACCTGTACTCAGACCAGATTTTCAGGATTAACTTGGTTGACAGCAGGTTAATACCCTTGTTTAATAATCAGTTGATTAATTCCCGGGTGCTCCAGTTCAGATATCCTGAAACTCTGACCTGTTAGGGAAGTCTGAGGACAGGTTTGAAAACCTCTGGCCTAGATACTTTTAAAAAAAATATATATATAAATATATATATATATAGCAACGAGTGGTGAAGGATCCAAACGGATGGGTTCCGTATCCAGAAAAAACTTCACACAGCAGGCACATCAGGAATTTGTAATCCGTTTAATGTATAAACAACCAAACGTTTCAGCCCTCACATGGGCTTTTGTCAATGGTAAACATAAGCCAGGACGGACATAACACACACTACTACCCTCCACCTCTAAATACCCACCTCCCTTAAGTCTCAGTCAATCAGGACGCCCGAGCGGTACACACCCACATGTAACGAGCAACCGCAAACAGCTGCAGAGACAAGACGCATCACATAGAAACGGGTCGGCCGAATCCACCCCTAACGTGACATGCATCGACCAAATAGCCAATAATCATAGCGCATAGCTATGTGAAACAAGCGGACACAAGGGATGTGGGCGGTACCACAAGCGGCGAACACTGACAGGGGCATCAACTAGCAAACATGACAGCAAATTAACACCCAAAAAGTTAACTAAGTGTAATAAGGAGAACAAAATTACAAGGGCACATTAGACATAATAGTACAAATCTAAGGCTGTGAGTAACACCATCTATACCCTAAGGTATCAAGGTGAAAACCCACATTGAAAGGATCAAACCCCAGCATATCAAAAAGATAAATGCAGATACATAGTGAGTATTAGCAATACATAGAGACTATGCATAGGGACCAAGGCGGTCCACATTATTAGAGGGGAAAAAAAAAAGGATACATCATATGACAAACCGACCCAGATGGAATTTTTCATCTGGTCTTATAGCAGCAGCCAAAGTCAATGTTCATGTTTAGTCCACGGGGGGTAACCGTGTCAAGGTTGAATATCCAACGAGCTTCCAGTTGCAGTAGACTCTGTCCTCTATCACCCCCCCCCCCCTGTTAGCGGGGGATACATGATCAATCAGGATGGTACGAAGTGACGAAATTGGGTGTCCAGCATGTAGAAAATGACGTGCTACCGGCTGGTCTGAACGCCCTTGGTCTAGTGCCTGCCGTATAGCAGGCTTATGGTTAGCAAATCCTTCCCTGAAGGATGTCACCGTCTTTCCAATATAATACATGGAGCACAGACAGATAATGGAGTAAATGACAAAGTCAGATGTAAATGTTAGCCTGTGATTGATCCTAAACCGCTTATTGGTATGCGGGTGCTGGAACGAATTCCCAATGATGAGGCTATTGCATGTCACACAGTTGCCACATCTATAACATCCCGGCTTACCCTTGGGTAGCCAACCTTGTCTTGCATAACAATGCACAGGATCGTTTAATACTAGCAAATCTCGTAGATTGTTAGCCCTCCTATACACCATCCGTGGTGTAGGAGCATCTGGAAATGGTAGACTGGAATCCTTGGACAACATCAGCCAGTTTTTCTTGATGGTAGTACTCATTAGTTCAGACCCAGGTGTATAGGTGGTGAGAAAATGTAACCGATCATGGGTCTCAGTAGTAGTCTTCCTAGAGATCACTGCATCCTGTGTCCATTCACTAGCTTTCTGACGTTGTCGTTCAATCAGAGACAACGGAGCACCTTTGAGCCTCCCAATACACACTCATCTATCAAAACGTTCCATCACATTTGTACTTCTACTGTCTCAGAGCTACACTTGTCCCTACCACGTTATAGGGACAACCTAACTAAAGTTGAAAGACTTGCTATTAAGTCCTTGTCGACTGACAGTGATATAGTGATCAGGCCTGCGGACAAGGGAGGGGCCACAGTAATTTTGGATTACTCCCAATACAGAACTTAGGCTATGAGGCAATTGCTTGATACTACTACCTACCGTAAACTACAAATGAATCCCACCAGAACGTACAAAAAAGAAATTGATGAATTTCTTAATTTGGCTTATCAGGCTAGTGTCATTGATGAGGACGCATTAGGTTACCTGACTGTGTTTTACCCTATATGTCCGATTTTGTACTTACTTCCTAAAATCCACAAGTCAGTGGATAACCCCCCAAGTAGACCCATTGTGTCGGCAAGGGGGTCACTGTTACAGCCGTTGGCTGAGTTTGTAGACTTTTACTTGCATCCTGTGGTCCAAAATACTCAAGCGCACCTTAAAGATTCATTTGAATTGATTAACTTGTTGAGAAATATTGAGGATATTAACCCCACTGACATTTTGGTAACCATGGACGTGGTGAGCTTGTATACGGTCATTCCCCATGCCCATGGGATAGCAATGATCAGACAAGCCCTCATAAACAATACCCACTATGTGGGCCCCCCCCATTGAGTTCTTACTACATCTCATAGAATTTTGTTTGGAAAAAAACTTTTTTCGTTTTGAAGAGTCTTACTAACTTCAAATCATGGGCATGGCAATGTGGTCTAATATGGCCCCATCTTACGCCAACATTTACATGGCTATGTACGAGCAACAATACATTCTTTCGAAACAATTGCCCCTTAAATTTTACTGTCAGTACATAGACAATGTGTTTTTGATTTGGAGTAGTACTCCTGACACTCTATCTGAATGGGTGAATGATCTCAATACACTCGACTCGACCATTCGGTTCAAAATGGAACAAAACATTTACTGTATACATTTCCTTGACTTAGAGATTTTTAAGGTTGGGACGGAGGGTGGGAGTACACTCCATACTACCCAATTCAAGAAAGATACCGATAGGAACTCCACACTCCATTACAGTAGTTTTCATCCTAAGTTTCAGAAAGATGGGGTAAGTTCCTCGCAGCTCCTGCGGGTGGTCCGCAATAATACGGATGACACATGCAAAGTATCACAACTTGAAGAGATGTCCCAAAGATTTCTCAAACGGGGGTATCCGTTGTCTCTGATTGAACGACAATGTCAGAAAGCTAGTGAATGGACACAGGATGCAGTGATCTCTAGGAAGACTACTACTGAGACCCATGATCGGTTACATTTTCTCACCACCTATACACATGGGTCTTAACTAATGAGTACTACCATCAAGAAAAACTGGCTGATGTTGTCCAAGGATTCCAGTCTACCATTTACAGATGCTCCTACACCACGGATGGTGTATAGGAGGGCTAGCAATCTACGAGATTTGCTAGTATTAAACGATCCTGTGCATTGTTATGCAAGACAAGGTTGGCTACCCAAGGGTAAGCCGGGATGTTACAGATGTGGCAACTGTGTGACATGCAATAGCCTCATCATTGGGAATTCATTCCAGCACCCGCATACCAATAAGCGGTTTAGGATCAATCACAGGTTAACATGTACGTCTGACTTTGTCATTTACGCCATTATCTGTCCGTGCTCCATGTATTATATTGGAAAGACTGTGACATCCTTCAGGGAAAGATTTGCTAACCATAAGTCTGCTATATGGCAGGTACTAGACAAAGGGCGTTCAGACCAGCCAGTAGCACGTCATTTTCTACATGCTACACACCCAATTTCGTCACTTCGTACCATCCTGATTGATCATGTACCCCGCTCTAACAGGGTGGGTGATAGAGGACAGAGACTACTGCAACTGGAAGCTCGTTGGATATTCAACCTTGACACGGTTACCCCCCCGTGGACTAAAGACGAACATTGACTTTGGCTGCTGCTATAAGACCAGATGAAAAATTCCATCTGGGTCGGTTTGTCATAGGATGTGTCCTTTTTTTGTTTTCCCCTCTAATAATGTGGACCGTCTTGGTCCCTATGCATAGTCTCTATGTATTGCTAATACTCACTATGTATCTGCATTTATCTTTTTGATATGCTGGGGTTTGATCCTTTCAATGTGGGTTTTCACCTTGATACCTTAGGGTATAGATGGTGTTACTCACGACCTTAGATTTGTACTATTATGTCTAATGTGCCCTTGTAATTTTGTTCTCCTTATTACGCTTAGTTAACTTTTTGGGTGTTAATTTACTGTCATGTTTGCTAGTTGATGCCCCTGTCAGTGTTCGCCGCTTGTGGTACTGCCCACATCCCTCGTGTCCGCTTGTTTCACATAGCTATGCCCTATGATTATTGGCTATTTGGTCGATGCATGTCACGCTAGGGGTGGAGTCGGCCGACCCGTTTCTATGTGATACGTCTGGTCTCTGCAGCTGTTTGCGGTTGCTCGTTACATGTGGGTGTATACTGCTCGGGCATCCTGATTTGCTGAGACTTAAGGGAGGTGGGTATTTAGAGGTGGAGGGTAGTAGTGTGTGTTATGTCCGTCCTGGCTTATGTTTACCATTGACAAAAGCCCATGTGAGGGCTGAAACGTTTGGTTGTTTATACATTAAACGGATTACAAATTCCTGATGTGCCTAATACTTGTAATTCCTTTAACATATCTGGGGCACCTACTTCCATTATTGTCCTACAACACTTGGGTTAAATATTAGTTTCCCATACATTTATCATAGTTTTGTAATACTCCATATTTCCATTTTTCATTTAGTAAAATTCTTCTAGAATGAAATGTTTACCTACCTCATCAACGTAGTCTAATATAGAAGATGAGTTATTTTTTTCCATAACTTCATAATCAGCTTTATTTCACTGATTTCATGATTTGAGTTAAACAAATTGTAGGGTCTTTCTTTTTACTTACTGGATGGTTCAAAATTACATAATAAAAGTAATATTATTTTTTTTGTTTTGTTATTTTCTTACTTATCTTTCTTTCATGTAATTAGCAAGAGTCCATGAGCTAGTGACGTATGGGATATACATTCCTACCAGGAGGGGCAAAGTTTCCCAAACCTCAAAATGCCTATAAATACACCCCTCACCACACCCACAATTCAGTTTTACAAACTTTGCCTCCGATGGAGGTGGTGAAGTAAGTTTGTGCTAGATTCTACGTTGATATGCGCTCCGCAGCAAGTTGGAGCCCGGTTTTCCTCTCAGCGTGCAGTGAATGTCAGAGGGATGTGAGGAGAGTATTGCCTATTTTGAATGCAGTGATCTCCTTCTACGGGGTCTATTTCATAGGTTCTCTGTTATCGGTCGTAGAGATTCATCTCTTACCTCCCTTTTCAGATCGACGATATACTCTTATATATACCATTACCTCTGCTGATTCTCGTTTCAGTACTGGTTTGGCTTTCTACAAACATGTAGATGAGTGTCCTGGGGTAAGTAAATCTTATTTTCTGTGACACTCTAAGCTATGGTTGGGCACTTTGTTTATAAAGTTCTAAATATATGTATTCAAACATTTATTTGCCTTGACTCAGAATGTTCAACTTTCCTTATTTTCAGACAGTCAGTTTCATATTTGGGATAATGCATTTGATTTAATCATTTTTTCTTACCTTCAAAAATTTGACTCTTCCCTGAGGGCTGTTAGGCTCGCGGGGGCTGAAAATGCTTCATTTTATTGCGTCATTCTTGGCGCTGACTTTTTTGGCGCAAAATATTCGTTTCCGTTTCCGGCATCATACGTGTCGCCGGAAGTTGCGTCATTTTTTGACGTTATTTTGCGCCAAAAGTGTCGGCGTTCCGGATGTGGCGTCATTTTGGCGCCAAAAAGCATTTAGGCGCCAAATAATGTGGGCGTCTTATTGGCGCGAAAAAATATGGGCGTCGCTTTTTGATTCCACATTATTTTAGTCTCATTTGTCATTGCTTCTGGTTGCTAGAAGCTTGTTCTTTGGCATTTTTTCCCATTCCTGAAACTGTCATTTAAGGAATTTGATCAATTTTGCTTTATATATATGTTGTTTTTTCTCTTACATATTGCAAGATGTCTCACGTTGCATCTGAGTCAGAAGATACTACAGGAAAATCGCTGTCTAGTGCTGGATCTACCAAAGCTAAGTGTATCTGCTGTAAACTTTTGGTAGCTATTCCTCCAGCTGTTGTTTGTATTGATTGTCATGACAAACTTGTTAAAGCAGATAATATTTCCTTTAGTAAAGTACCATTGCCTGTTGTAGTTCCTTCAACATCTAAGGTGCAGAATGTTCCTGATAATATAAGAGATTTCGTTTCTGAATCCATAAAGAAGGCTATGTCTGTTATTTCTCCTTCTAGTAAACGTAAAA